>NC_084527.1:24103197-24128197 GCF_024500275.1 Phycodurus eques
TGTGCTTGTTGTGTGTGTTTGTGTATATATTTTTGCATATACTTGTGTACGTATGTACTTGTGTGTGTGTTTGTGTGTGTGTGTGCGTGTACAGGTGTGTGTAGTTGTGTTTGTGAAAATGTGTATAATTGTGCGCGTGTACGTGTGCTTGTGTGTTTCTTGTGTGTGTGTGTGTTTGTGTATATATTTTTGCATATACTTGTGTACGTATGTACTTGTGATTGTGTGTGTGTGTGCATGTGTGTACGTGTTCTGTTATGTGTGTACTGTGCACTGCATATCTGTGGAGTTGGGGATGTACAGTCCCCTACAAAAGTATTGGAATGGCAAGGTCAATTCCTTTGTTTTTGTTGTATACTGAAGACATTTGGGATTCAGATCAAAAGATGAATATGAGACAAAAGTTCAGAATCCCAGCTTTTATTTAATGATATCTACATCTAGCTGTGTTAAACAATGCAGTACAGAGCACCTTTTGTTTGAACTCACTCACTTTTTAAGTGAGCAAAATAATTGGAACATGTGACGAATGGGTGTTTCTAGTTGCTCAGGTGTTGCCTTTAGATTGATTGCTTAAACATTTGATAGTGCTTGTTTTTGGCTTTGGGTTTCAGGTGTGAAAACTGCATTTACTGTTAAGCGAACATGAAGAACAAAGAGCTGTTTATGGGAGAAAAGCAAACCATTTTGAAGCTGTAAGATGAGGGAAAATCGATCAGAGCTATTCCACAAACATTAGGCATAGCCAATACAGCAATTTGGTATGTCCTGAAAAAGAAAGAAACTACTGGTATACTGAGCAACAGACATCGAACAGGACGGCCAAGGGTATCAACAGCAGTTGATGACAGAAACATTGTGAGAACTGTGAAGAAACACCCAAAGACGACAGTCAGTAACATCAGTGCCAACCTCCACAGGCAGGGGTGAAGGTATCAAAATCCACTGCGAAAAGAAGACTGCAAGAGAAATATTCAGGCCATACCACAAGATGCAAACCATTCATCAGCAAATAAAAATTGGAAGGCCAGATTGGATTTTGCAAAGAAGTACAGAGATGAGCCGCAAAGGTTTTGGAACAAAGTTTTATGGACTGATGAGACTAAGATTAACCTCTACCAAAGTGATGGAAAGGCCAAAGTATGGAAAAAGAAAAGATCTGCTTATGATCCAGCACGCACAAGATCATCTGTGTAGGATGGTGGAGGTAATGTCACGGTTTGGGCTTGCATGGCTACTTCTGGAACAAGCACACTCCCCTTTATTGATGATATAACTCATGATGGTGGCAGCAGAAAGAATTCTGAAGTCTACTAATCCAGTTTGTCTGGCAATTTACAGAAAAATGCATCTAAAGTAATCAGGAGAAGCTTCATCATGCAACAAGACAATGACCCAAAACACACTGCCAACACAACAAAGGACTTCATCATGGGGAAAAAGTGGAAGGTCATAGGGTGGTCAAGTCAATCACCGGACCTTAACCCAATAGAGCATGCATTTTACCTCCTGGAGAGGAGACTGAAGGGAGAAACCCCCAGGAACAAACAAGAACTGAAAGAGGCTGCAGTAAAGGCCTGAAAAACCCGTTCAAATGAAGAATGCAAGAATCTGGTGAAGTCAATGGGTCACATGCTTGGTGAAGTTATTGCAAGTAAGGGTTATGCCACCAAATATAAAATTTTATTCACTTTAAGCGAATTTAATAATGTCTGTTCCAATACATTTGCTCACTTGAAAATTGGGTGACAAAAAAAGGTGCTCTTTCCTGAATTGTTTTACACATCTAGATGTAAATACCATGAAATAAAAGCTGGAATTCTGAAAATTCGTCTCACAGTCATCTTTTGATCTGAAACCCAAATGTCTTCAGTGTACAACAAAAACAAAGGAATTGACCTTGACGTTCCAATACTTTTGGAGTGACCGGTATGTGTGTGTACATTTCTATTTGTATTATATGGTTTGGCAGCCATTGTTTGAAGGTTTAGAAGCACTGTAACTGTCAATGCTAATTTCTTTTACCCTATCTATGTCGTTTCACATTATATGTTAGCATTAAGATAGAGGGCCTTCTTGATTATATGGTGTGCTTGAACATTCTGTGTTTTGTGTTTGCAAACATATGATTGTGTGTGTGCGCGCGTGCATGTGTGTGTCACACATCACATCAGGCTTAATTACAAGCGTGAAGCAAATGTGACAGGCAGTGACCTAATCCTTCATTCAAGCACCACATTTTTTACAACTCCAAATAAACGTGTGTGTGTGTGTGTGTGTGTGTACGTGTTTGTGTATGTCGAGGTGTGTGTGCGTATGAGATGGCTTCTTGAAATTGTATAGTCAGTGTGCTGCTTTAATTGTGCAGAGTGACACATTTATTACGCTGGCGTTATTATCAACATCAAGCAGCCTTTCACACACACGCACACACATTATGTGATTAAAATTGTGCATGTGTGCACGTGCGGTGATCAGGGAGTATTAAAGCTGCCACTCTGCTTTCAAGACGCTCACTAATATGCCTTTTAAAAGACTCCCCAGTACTGACTACACACTCACATGCGTCTACACGCACATAAGGCCAGTGACTCTGTTGCTAGCCACACTTTCCCTTGTTAGCATCACTTAACTGCTCAGCTGAATCTATTTATAGACACACACACACACACACACAAATTATGCTCAGATAGGACATGCTGAGATATAAAGATATGGCCATGCTGAGATGCAGAGATGCAAAGCTGGTGTGGTGCACACGTGCAAAGGCACAACGCTGCCGAGATACCAGGATGCTGTAATAAAAAGACGTAGAGATGCTGCAACACAAACATGCTAAGGTGCGCAGGTATAAAGATGCATATGTGCTAGGATACTGAGAGACAAATCTGTATAGGTGCTGAGATTCAAAGATGCTGTGATATGAATGTGTTGTGATGCTGAGATACTGCATTGACTTGCTAAAATAGAAAGACATAAAAAAGCCACGATACAAAAGTGCTAGAGATACAATTGCGTGAAGATGCTAAGTTACAAATGCGCTAAGACGCCGAGATAGAAATATGTACTGTATATCTGCCAAGAAACAAATGTGCAGAAATGCTGACATACAAACACGTATGAGATACAAAGACAGAAGCCGTCCGGAAGTCATTCTCCATGGCCTCACCGAACTCCTCCCACGCCTGAGTTTTTGCCTCAGCGACCACCAAAGATGCATTCCGCTTGCCCATCCGGTCGGTACCCATCAGCTGCCTCAGGAGTCCCACAGGCCAAAAAGGCCCAGTAGGACTCCTCCTTCAGCTTGACAGCATACCTCGCCACTTGTGTCCACCAACGGGTTCGGGGGTTGCCGCCACGACAGGCACCTTACGGCCACAGCTCCAGTCGGGCCTCCTCAGCTGAGGAGGTACAGAACACGGCGCACTCGGACTAAATGTCCCCCCACCTCCCTCGGCACGTTGTCAAAGTTCTGTTGGAGGTAGGAGTTGAAACTCCTTCCGACAGGGGCTTCTCCCAGACGTTCCCAACAGACCCTCACAATACATTCGCTGCCACCATTGAGTGCTCGTAACGGCAATTTACGCACAAAGTAAATCGATAAGGAACTGTAAGCAGACCGCCACTGGCAGATGATGTAAAGTTGGCTCGGGAGGAGATCACAGATCTGCGCTGTGGAGTGGGTACTTGGAGAGAGCGTGCTTTTACTACTAAATACAGCGGACTTACGAGTGACCCAATTTACGAATTTTTCAGAATATGAGCAGTTGCTACCAATTTTTTTGCCTTGAGTTGCGAGCAAGAATTGGGGTTTCGAGGACCAAATTGTGTATTTAAAACAACCCCCGCCCGTCTTTGCTTTAAGAAAGGTGATTTAGCTTCATGCTAACATACAATGGAAAATGCCACCAATGAGGTAATGCAACTAGAATTAATGTTGCATATTCATCTTTGATTTAATAAAGTTTATGATTTACTGATGATTGTAAAAAAGACAAATTCTACGTTTTTGTCTGAAAAAAAATCAGCGTGAAAAAAGTAGTTTTTTCCCCATGAATTAAATACATTAACATTATTGCATATTGAAAAATAAAACTGGATTTACGAGGACTCAATGGTGGCAGCGAACTACATGATAAGCAGCAGTTTGGCATATAGTGAATAATTCAGAAAAAAAAACAAGCTTCAAACTGTTTATTGCCACTATCGTTTGAAGTTTAAACATAAAACAAAAAGAAGTAAACATTGTGTATATTAAAACTAGCTTTGACCTAAGAAAGTCCTTTTAGCTTAATGCTAACACACAAAGTAAAACGCCACAGAGGGGCTAATGCACCAAGCATTGATGTTGCAGTGTTATAACCCTTTAACCGGACCAACACATGTAGAAGGATAATATAACGATACATGCTCCAATATTAGGCGAATAGGCCAATATTCTTTATCCTCTGCGGAGAACGACTAACATTAGTCTTATAGTCTTACTGAGCAATGGTGACCGTCTCCTTCATGTTAGATATGACTTATGAGTTTAATTCATTCGTTGACTCTACTCGTAACTCAAAACACTTGTATCGCAACACCTTTCCCCATTGAAATGAATCCAGCCTCCCAAAAGAAACCAACAAAAAATGTGTTATGTCTTTTTAATAAGGAAAGTAGTATTATTATAATAACATAAAACACACACTGAAATGACAAATCCAATTAAAATGAATTCAACCATTTTTGCCACATTTTTTGCTTGAATTCAATGGACAATGTGTCGTTTCTTCTGGTGTGTGCGCCTTGGCCCCTGGGTGCAGTTCAATACAGACATACAGATCTACATGAAGATGGTCACAATTACATGCTAAGCTGCAGTAATATTACTGATTCTTCACAGAGGATAAAGAAAATATGCCGGTGAGTGTTGTTATATTGTCTGTTTGCACACCTTGCTCCAACATTTTTGCTCAAATACCCGCAACATTGATGCTACTTTTGTTAGCCCATCTGTGGCTTTTTTTTTACTGTCTATTAGCATTATGCTAAGCAGTCTTTCCCATGGCAAAGCTAAGTAGTTGTTTTAAATACGTAAAGTGAAATTGTCATTGTTTTGTGTTTAGTTTGATAGTAGCCTTCAACTGGCTCGTGTCCAGAGGAAACGGGAAGTCACTCGTATCTCCAGGCACCGCTGCACATCCCACAATGCTGCACGAAAATTTTTGCCTTTACATTGTTATTTCCGGGAGAAGTTTCTCTCTCGCCCATTGAGGAAAACCTGATGCGGCACCACTTGACTTTTCCGCGGATTGAAGCGCTCAACTGAGCGCATGCACAAAGCGTGCGAGGAGCCATTGATCAGCAATCAAAGACGGGATTGGAGGGAGGCAATCGATCAAAGGGGTACGTCCTTTAAAAAAAAAAAAAAAAAACAAGACGAAGAAGCTTTTTATCAAACCTGACAGCCACACACACGCAGTGATTGAAGCAAAACAAACACACACACACACACACACACACACACACAGCAGGGCTTTGACAGGATGGTGCCCACGCAGCCAAAACACAGACATGCCGACACACAAGCTGCAAAGGGAGGCGGAGGTGGCAAAACCAGGACGGAAGGAAAAAGGAAAACAAAAAAAACGAGGAACCAAGAAAGTGGAGAGCGGAGAAAAAAAAATGTTCTTAAACGACCTCATCGAAGGTTTGATTGACAGCCACGCATTTCAGCATGGCTGCTGAGGAAGGAAGTCAATCCATCCTTGTCACTTCTTGTTTAGTGGCAACACTTGTCTTTGTGGCTGCATGTTGTTAGCTATTTAGAGGTCCCGTGCCATCAAAATCCAATTTGTTCCTCCTGTTTCCTGCATAACATTGGTCAAAATGAGCCTGTGACCTGGTTTAAGTTTGACATCTATGCAGTTTGTGGATTGTATGCAATAGCCTTTCAACACACGCTTGCAAACCCAGTGGATTTGAATTGTGCGTCGATGTGATGGGGATTTGCTCATCATTATTCAAGGACCTGCCCTCTCAACTCAAATTCACTTGACGTTGTGTCACGGAGGTCAGTCGGCATCGAGAATACGGTTCGTCACTCACGATGTCCTCAAACATTCATCCATCTATTTTCTTCCTCTTATCTGAGGTCGGGTCGTGGGGGGGCAGTAGCTTTAGCAGGGACACCCAGACTTCCCTCACCCCAGCCACTTCGTCCAGGGGGACCCCGAGGCGTTCCCGGGCCAGCCGGGAGACATAGTCTCTCCGGCGTGTCATGGGTCGTCCCTGGGCCTCCTCCCGGTGGGACGTGCCCGGAACGCCTCACCAGGGAGGTGTCCGGCAGGCATCCTAAGCAGATGCTCGAGCCACCTCATCTGGCTCCTCTCAACGCCTCAAACAATGCCGGATGAAATGATCGTCGGGATTTGTGGGCACCCGCAACCTTTTAATACATCCTGGTGAATGGTTGATGGAGGTAAATGGCATATCTGGGACTGTCTGTTGTACAAACAAGCGGTGTGTACACTACTGCTGCGGTCATACGCCATATTCTTTAATAACGAGAAAAGTGAAAAAGAGATTTTAATGCTTCAATTTAAAAAAGAATATTTGATGACAACATTTTGGATTTTTTTACAAAAAAATATTTGACAAACGTTTACAAAAGAAAGTGCACATTTAAATATGTATGAGTTTTAAAAAAAGTTATGGTTTTTTTTCCATATACAAGATATTTTGGGGTTTTCTTTTTGGGTTTTCTTTTTGTCCAAAACGCTTTCTGATTTTAATTATTATTTTAACTGTACATTTTTCTTCTTTCAACAAAAACTGAGTTAAAAAAATAAAACATCTTACATCCCAAAAATATTTTAATTACATTTTTTACCAAAGGAAATAACTTTTTTTAATAAATTTAGATATTTGCCAAACAAGAACAATGAAATAAATACAATTAAATGAATTCCTAAACAGAATAAAGTCAAAAAAAGTTTACTTAATATGTGATTGTTTTTCAAAATAGACACTTTAGACATTTTAACAAACAAACAAAAAAAGAGAGAATTTAATAAAAATTTGTTTTTGGGGATTTTAATTTTGTAAAAAGAAAAAAAAAAAGAAGTTAGATTTGACCATGTATTTTTTTCCCCCCAAAATGTTACATTTGATTAATAATGCTCTTAGAAAGATAAAATTTATAAAAATACGAGTAACGTTATTATATTTTTGGTACAAAACTGGACTCTCTTTTTTTTTTTTTTATTTGGCTCTTTTAATTTTTTTAAATGCAACTGAGCGTAGAGATTACCTCATTTTCTGTTTTGAATCCAAAACAGAAAGACACGCTCGGAAATCAGGTTACAAAATCCAATCAGCGAATACACAAAGTTCTCCTTTCAGACAACAAAATATAGGGAGAAATAGAACAAGGACGAGAAGACAACAAATTTCTCATTGTAAAAAGATAAATAATAATTCTGGGGCGCGGCACCACTAACAAGGATGAGTCGCCTTCTCTGCTTTCAAACCATTTCCTGTGAACTCGTCGTCGTCTTATTTTTATCACATCTGACGCCGGCAACTTTTGCCGACACTTTCTAGCAGGAAAGTTCAACGGGAGTTGAGGCGGCGGATCCAAATTAACAACTCAAAATGTCATTAAATCAAATGACGAGACTTTTTAACGTTTTGTTGTTACTACGACAACACGGACGCTTTTAAAAACTGTTCTCGTCAGGCCCGGCCCACTCCACTCTCGGAGTTGGTGTGCGCATGCGCATGCATGTGCGTTGCCTCCCTCGGGCCAGGGGTACCAGATGCACTGGGCTAGGTCGCCGTGGCTAAAAATATCCCTGTGCACACGCATGCATGTGGAACTAAGATAACGCACACACAATAACATAGTCGTGTAGTGTAAACACTGCAAAAAAAAAATTCTATAATGTGTTTTTTATTTAAAAGCTGTGGTGTAAAAATAAAATCTGAGAAATATTGTCGTGTTTTTTTGGACAAGGACCTGGTATTTGACAAAGATTTTTTGGGATTTTATTTCACAAAAACTACATTTATTTATTTATTAATGAGATTTGAAAAAAATTTTACTAGATTTGTTACGTGTGCAAGTTTTTTTTATCCTTTCCTATTTGACAAAACATTGTTGAATTACTATACAAAAATGTTTTGTCATTTGACATTTAATTAAGAAAATGACAAGTACTTCTTGTATCAATTTAGCATAAAATGTTTTTACAATTTTTTTTCTACAAAAATTTACATTTGACAAAACATCAAATATGGGGAAAATTGTATACATACATATATTTTTTGTGATAACTGGAAGAGTGTTCCTTTGAATCTTCAATAGCAGACGTCACTTCGCTTCTTTTAGACAGCAAATTCTCTTTTTGCCGGACTAGCATGGCACACGTGCCGCCGGCTAACGAGCTAGCATTTGGCTTAGTGACGGAGCAGACGCGGCGTCAGATGTTGTTTTTCAGGAGCATCCTCCACCTTCTTTGTTCCCTTTTGGCGCGGTGAAGCAAAAGAACTGGGCCCCGTCGCCACCGCCTCCGTTGTCAGCACAATAACACGAGGAAATGAGAGTCAATGAAAGAGAGCAAGCCAAGCGAGGGAAGGAAATGAGGAAGAAATGGGAGGATGAAATGAAGAGACCCAGGAGCTTTGATAAGGGACAAGGGGGCCCAGTAGGTGGAAAACGTGCACGGCCCCGCTTTTCTTTCATCTTCCTCCTCATATTCCTCGCCCACTCGCAACAAAAACGCCATTTTAACAACAGCAAACATTGCCCTCAACCCGCAATTGGTTCCACGGCAGCAAGAGGTGACGTTATACTTGGAAGAAAAAGGAGAAATTGTTACCCGACACATGGCATGCAGTAAATAAGGCCTTCTGGCTATTATACTGCTCTTGGACTTTAAAATTGAGCCGGCTGAGGATCACAAACATATAATGGTGTCGTCAGAAACAGGGTGCTCAAAAATAACAGTGGGTATTGAAGGAAACAAAAAAAAAACATTTCTTTTAACCGACTACTTACCACAGTATATTCATCATTGGAAAGCATTTTTAATTTTAATTTGCCTTTTTATAAAATGTGTACAGCTCGAAACAAAGCCATGTGACTTTCATTCAGTTTTGTGCTGGAGAGTCACAGATGCTGCTTAAAATAAATTACATTTTTATTACCCTATCTATGGGATTCTGTCTTATTTCGTTAGACTAAATAAAACGGCTAGGTTGAACATTTTGGCGTTAAAACAGTGGTACCTCAAATTACGAGTTACCGAACTTACGAATCTTTCGACATACGAGCTGCGGCTCGGCCAATTTTACGAGAACTCGATGGTGGCAGGGAACTTCGCAACACTCCAAGTTGACGTTGAAACATAAAACAGACAACTGCACATTGTGTATTTAATCAAACTACATAAATTGGGAAAGTCTGCTGGCTTAATGCTAACAGACAATGCAAAACATCATACACGGGCTAATGAAACTAGCATCAATGTTGCATTAGTTATAACCCTTGAAGCAATGGATATTTGAACACACACTGTGCAGCAACAGATGAAAGAAAATATATCAATACTGTACTCACATGCATATATTCGTTATCCTCAGTGAAATAACTAATAATATTACTGCAGCTTACTGAGCAATTGTAACAGACTTCTTTGTGTAATGTTTTGTCTGTTTCCTGGTTTCCAAGGTGCACACACTAGAAGAAGAACAATGTGGGGCTAGAAAGGATTGATGGCATTTCCACTCATTTCAATGGGGAACTGTGCCTTGAGATATGAGCGTTTTGAGTTACGAGTATGGACACGGAACAAATTAAACCGGAAAGGAGAGGAATGAAGATTAGCTGAAGTGAGATAGGATATCCTGTATGTGCATGAATGCGAGGGATGGAGGGGGAAGAGAGAGGCTACAAGGAGAAGAGATTGGAAGTGTGGAGGACTTTAAATACTTGGGGTCAACAATCCAGAGCAATGGTGAATGTGGTCAGGAAGTGAAGAAACGGCTGCAAGCAGGTTGGAACGGGTGGAGGAAGGTGTCAGGTGTGTTATGTGACAGAAGAGTCTCTGCTAGGATGAAAGGCAACGTTTATAAAACAGTGGTGAGGCCAGCCGTGATGTACGGATTAGAGACAGTGGCACTGAGGAGACAACTGGAAGCAGAGCTGCAGGTGGCGGAAATGAAGATGTTGAAGTTCGCTGTCGGAGTGACCAGGTTGGATCAAATTAGAAATGAGCTCCTCAGAGGCACAGCCAAGGTTAGATGTTTTGGAGACAAAGTTAGCGAGAGCAGACTTCGATGGTTTGGACACGTCCAGAGGCGAGAAAGTGAGTATATTGGTAGAAGGGTGATGAGGATGGAGCTGGCAGGCAAGAGAGCTAAAGGAAGGCCAAAGAGAAGGTTGATGGATGTCGTGAGGGAAGACATGAGGGCAGTTGGTGTTCGAGAGGAGGGTGCAGGAGATGGGCTTACATGGAAAAGGATGACGCGCTGTGGAGACCCCTAACAGGACAAGCCGAAAGGAAAAGGAGAAGATGATTGCTTTTAACCTGTCCTGTTCAGCTGCATGGCCATGCAGAATGGTGAATATGTATGCCTTTTGTCCTGGAACAGTTCTGCTGTGCAGCAGGGGAGTTTGAAATACTCCCTCTGTTTATTTATATACAATGTTTACATCTCTTTTGTTTCATGATTCAGTTTGACAGGAAGGTCACATGGAGGTCACACGAGGTGCAAGGAAAGCAAGATGGCCACCAAGGCGCCCTTGTCACCCCACTTTTTCTTCTCGTGACTTTGACCTCTAACATGTTGCCTCTGCACACTCACCAGGGTGTCGGGAAGGAAGTGCATGTGTGCGCGTCTGTGTGTGTGTGTGTGTTGCACAGCTGTTGAGGGAGGGGCTGGGGAGTAATGATGGCAATGTATCATTGTGTGTGTGTGTGTGTGTGTGCGTGCATGCATGTGTATGTCCCGTCTGTCAGAGAAGTTCCCTAATTGTGGATAAAAGATGACAGTGCACAGTTGGCTAACTCATCACTTAAAAAATGCACACACATACACATTCCCACAACTCTTTCAAAGTGCCTCAAGGTGTATAAACACACACACACACACAAAGTCATCTCTTTAAATGTAGCATTTTCAACACATTTTTAAACCAATATTTGACAGAGTGGAGGAATAATAATCATAATAAACAAATCGATGAAAATAAACATTTTGGACCGTAAATTTTCCAAACAAAGTGAAAACCGAAAACAGTATGTCAGCCCGTTAGTTAAGCAATTGATGGTGCACTTTCCAAAAAAGAAAATATTTAAGCTTAGTTACATCTCAATATACAGTGGGTACGGAACGTTTTCAGACCCCCTTAAATTTCGTTGACATTTTTGCAGATTTATTAAAAAAGAAAAACCTAACTATCACACATCCATAAGTATTCAGACCCTTTGCTGTGACACTCATATATTTAACTCGGGTGCTGACCAATTTCTTCTGATCATCCTTAAAATGGTTCTACACCTTCATTGGAGTCCAGCTGTGTTTGATTATACTGATTGGACTTGATCAGGAAAGCCACACCCCTGTCTATATAAGACCTTACAGCTCACAGTGCATGTCAGAGCAAATGAGAATCGTGAGGGCAAAGGAACTGCCTGAAGAGCTCAGAGGCAGAATTGTGGCAAGGCACAGATCTGGCCAAGGTTACAAAAAAAATTCTGCCGCACTTAAGGTTCCTAAGAGGACAGTGGCCTCCATAAACCTTAAATGGAAGACGTTTGGGACAACCAGAACCCTTCGTAGAGCTGGCCGTCCGGCCAAATTGAGCAATTGGGGGTGGAGAGCCTTGGTGAGAGAGGTAAAGAAGAACCCAAAGATCACTGTGGCTGAGCTCCAGAGATGCAGTCGGGAGATAGGAGAAGGTTCTGGAAAGTCAACCATCACTGCAGCCCTCCACCAGTCGGAGCTTTATGGCAGAGTGGCCCGACGGAAGCCTCTCAAGTGTAAGACACATGAAAGCTCGCATGGAGTTTGCTGAAAAAAAACACCTGAAGGACTCCAAGATGATGAGAAATAAGATTCTCTGGTCTGATGAGACCAAGATAGAAATTGTTGGCCTTAATTCTAAGTGGCATATGTGGAGAAAACCAGGCACTGCTCATCACCTGTCCAATACAGTCCCAACAGTGAAGCATGGTGGCGGCAGCATTATGCTGTGGGTGTTTTTCAGCTGCAGGGACAGGACGACTGGTTGCAATCGAAGGAAAGATGAATGCGGCCAAGTGCAAGGATACCCTGGACAAAAACCTTCTCCAGAGTGCTCAAAACCTCAGACACAGCTAAAATACCAAAGGAGTGGTTTCAGAACAACTCTATGACTGTTCTTGAATGGCCCAGCCAGAGCCCTGACTTAAACCCAATTGAGCATCTCTGGAGAGACCTGAAAATGGCTGTCCACCAACATTCACCATCCAACCTGACAGAACTGGAGAGGATCTGCGAGGAGGAATGGCAGATGATCCCCAAATCCAGGTGTGAAAAACTTGTTTCATCATTCGCAAAAAGACTAGCTCAAAAGGGTGCTTCCACTAAATACTGAGCAAAGGGTCTTAATACTTATGGCTGTGCGATATTGCAGTTTTTGTTTTTAATAAATCTGCAAAAATGTCAACAATTCCGTTTTTTTCTGTCAATATGGGCTGCTGTGTGTACATCGACGTGGAAAAAAATTTACTTAAATGATTTTAGCAAATGGTTGCAATATAAAAAAAGTGAAACTTTTAAGGGGTCTGAATACTTTCCATACCCACTGTAAATCTTCGCTTTCGGGCAAAAACCCTGTATGTCCAATTATGATTAATTGGTCTGTCCGCACGACGTCTATTATTTTCACGCATTATTTACCAATTGAAAGTCTTTCAGCTAGTGAACAAATCTATGAACGCTCTGTAATGCTCAACTGTTTGAGAAGTGTTGTAAAATGCCGCCTCTTCTCTCACTGTGAGCTGTGCGACATTGTCGCCTCAAGATTGAAAGTCTGAGTGTATTTATGGACAGTGTGCATTTTCTATTTTATTGCAAGCATTCATTTTATTTTCCAATGTTCATTTTACACCAAAGAAAAGCTCTTCTTTGTTTTTGCATTTTGCTTCCTTACTGTAACATCTTTCACACGGCATCATGCTGTTAACAAGGTAAAGGATGGTGTGTGTGTGTGTGTGTGTGTGTGTCTAGTTCACTTGACAGTTCAAAACTAAATCTGCTGGCGAACTGTGTTGTGTGTGTGTGTGTGTGTTCGTGTGTACGTGTGTGCGAGCATGTGAGAGACAGGCAGCGCTGTAGGGCATCACCTTGGCAGAGGTATTAAATCTTTTTCATCCTCTCCCCGGGCTGTCGGCAGAAGCGGGAGGACAGATTTACTTTCTATCTCTCTCGGACTTCCACACATACACACACACACACTCACACACATGCACTCACACGCACACACATACACACGGTGTGTATCTCAACATGTTCCTAGTAAAGTGTCAGTGGCTGACACCAGGCAGAGCAATTCAGCCTGGCTGGTGCTGAATGTGCACAAAAAAAAAAAAAAAAAAAAACTTAAAATGTGGTACAAACCAAAAGTAGTGGCATACTTTCCAAGCAGAAAAGACTGGGAGGTGTCCAAATACTTTTGTCTGCAGTGCGTCCGCATCAGAATACTTGGAGATGATATCATGTGAGCAAATTTTTGTGAACAAAAGACTATGGTTTATATTTTCTGTGACTGGTGTGTTGCATTTGAGTCCCTCTGTTTGTGAGCTTCAACAAGATGAAGAGAGTTACGTTAGCTTCTAATGCTAGCCAACAATATGCTCATCAGTTGTTAACAAAAAGTAGAGTAATTGCGTGTGTGTTTACATGAGTAAAATATTACATAGGGGTGGAATGGGTTGTGTGACGATGATCAACGGCGTTTGTTTGTTACCCAGTATTGCCAAACATTTGAGAACAAAACACAAAAAAAGTTAAAAAGTTGTCTGTTTGCAACAGTTGACTTGCTAAGAAAAGTTTGAGCGTTTTAAATGTGTGTGTTTACATTACATAAGCCGCTAATGATTAGCGGTTAACTTGATTGTGTGGCAATGTTAATCACCGACGCACTGTTTACTACCCTGTTTTTGACCACCTTTTTGTGGACAAAGAAGTTCACAAAAAGTTGTTCAATTTGGATCTGGTGTTGTCTGTTTCAGTCAATCTGTTTGCGACATTTAAGAAGGAGAAGCACCGAGTTGAAATATAAATGGTTACAATAGCGTATTATTCCAGCCAATAATATGCTTGTCAGTTGTTAACAAAAGTAGTGGTTTTTGGATGTTTACATTAGTACAATCATATAGAGTGATTGACTTCATTGTGTGACAATGTTAATCACTCGGACAACATTTTTTACCTGGTACTGATGAACTTTTTGTGGGCAAAAGAGTTTACTAAAGTTATTTAATTTGAATCTGGTGTGGTGCATTTGAGTGAAGTTTGACAAGAAGGAGCACTGAGTTGAGATGTAGACGGTAACAGTAGCTTCGAATGCTAGCCCAAAATATGCTTGTCACTTGTTAACAAAGAGGATAATGTGTCATATGTGTTTTTACAATAAATTAGTGATTGACTTAATTGTGTGACAATGTTAAACAGCAAGTCAATGCTTATTACCCTGGTATCGAGCTACTTGTTGTGAACAACAAATCTCACAAAATGTCTGTTTGTAATGTTTGACAAGCACATTAGCTTTTTGCTCTAGCTATCAACTGGCTAGCTGCCATGTGCTTGTCTGTTGTGAACAAAAGTGGCTGATTTTATTCAGCATTTAGCAACACAATGGTTATTACCTAGTATTGATCAATCTTTTGTCAACAAATGACTGATGATTTTTCTCCTGTACTTGGTGTGGTCCATCTGTTTGTGATGCTTGACAAAAAGGGGCACTGAGTTGAGATGTAGAGTGCTAACGTAGCTTCTCGTGCTGCTGCCATGTGCTTGTCATTTGTAAACAAAAGGTAAAAGCATTTTAATTGTGTGTGTGTGTGTGTGTGCGCTTCTTTTACATTCATGGGTGGTTTGATTGTGTGATAATGTTAATTAGCGAGTCAACGTTTATTACCCAGGTACTGACCAACTGTTTCTGAAAAATTTGACAAATAGTTTGTTTGACAAATACATTAGCTTCGTGCTCTAGCTACAACTGGCGAACTGTCATATGTATGTCAATTGTAAACGAAAAGTAGGATTACGCGCGTTATGCTTGGTGCTTGCTTACATGGCATAAATGGTTGACTTCATTGTTTAATGAGCAACACTACATTTTTGTGATCTTTTTTGTTCACAAAAAGTTGGTTTGATGTCACACACACGATTGTCATCTTTCTACTAGTTGCAACTGTCAACAGTTTTCCTCACAGTGATGTTATGTGACACACTTTGATGGTTGTATCAAACTCAATGTAGCGTCCAAAGCTTTTTCTTTGTAAAATGTGTTTATGCACGTGTGTGTGTATGTGTGTGAAGGTTTTAGAAGTAATTTCAAGGAGCACTTTAAAAAAGCGCCACGCTGCATTAGCGGTCTGACGGATGCTAAAAGGATTACGGCAGCCGCAAAAAGCCGCCGACTGTCCTCTTGAAATTTGGTCAAATGAAGAATTCATGACGCGTCAAAAACGGGTCATCTGGCCTGCGTGTTCGCTGGCGAGCCCGAAGACTCGTGCCAGACGTTTCCTGTCTAAACATACACATGCACTTAAACGCACACTCGGTGGCTTAACGTGGCGGTGTGTGTTCATGTGCTCCTGTGAGACTTCATGCTAAGTTTGCAAACGCTCAGTGGCGGCCGCTTGACCAAATGTACTTTCTCCTTCTACTCACCCACAAAGATATATTTTTTTCTCCTGCTCAGCCCCCGATTCAAGCCCCCAAAACTGGATTTGGCGATTTGGAGGTGCTGATTCTCATTCCAGCCACTTCACACTCAGCTGCGAACTGCTCCAGTGAGAGATCACGGCTTTGTAAAGCCAACAGAACCACATCTGCAAAAAGCAGAGATTCAATACTGAGGCCACGAAACCGGATCCCCTCTACGCCTCGGCTGCCCCTAGAAAGGCGCCAAGCCTCACCGGAAACGAGTCCGACTGACTCCGGTCGTACAGGGACCGAACAGCCCGTATCAGGGGGTTCGGTACCCCATACTCCCGAAGCACCCCCCACAGGACCCTCGGAGGTACACAATCGAACGCCTTCTCCAAGTCCACAAAACGCATGTACACTGGTTGGGCGAACTCCCATGCACCCTCGAGGACCCTGCCGAGGGTGTAGAGCTGGTCCGCTGTTCCACGGCCAGGACGAAAACTACACTGCTCCTCCTGAATCTGAGATTCACCACCCCAGTCTGCCAATCCAGAGGCACTGTCCCCGATGTCCACGCGATGTTGCAGAGGCGTGTTAAGGACAGCCCTACAACATCCAGAGCCTTGAGGAACTCCGGGCGAATCTCAGCCACCCCCGGGGCCTTGCCACCGAGGAGCTTTTTAACCACCTCGGTGACCTCAAACCCAGAGATAGGAAAGCCCGCCTCAGAGAACCCAGACTATGCTCCCTCATGGGAAGGCGTGTCAGTGGAATTGAGGAGGTCTTCGAAGTATTCTCCCCACCGGCTCACAACGTCCCGAGTCGAGGTCAGGAGTGCCCCATCCACCACTATACTCAGTATTGATGGTGCACTGCTTCCCCCTCCTGAGACGCCGCATGGTGGACCAGAAGTTCCTCGAAGCCATCCGGAAGTCTCTCACCATGGCCTTACCGAACTCCTCCCATGCCCGAGTTTTTCCTTCAGCGACCACCAAAGCTGAATTCCGCTTGGCCAGCCGGTACACATCAGCTGCCTCAGGAGTCCCAAAGGCCAAAAAGTCCTGATAGAACTCCTTCTTCAGCGTGCCGGCATCCCTCACCGTTGGTGTCCACCAACGGGTTCAGGGATTTCCGCCACGACAGGCACCGACCACCTTACGGCCACAGCACCGGTTGGTTCCTCAGCAATGGATACTGTCGAGTGCTATTTGTCTTACTTATATAAAAAAAAAAAAAAAAAAAAAAAAAAAAAAGGTTACCCATTTTTTTTCTTGGTGTTTTATGGGGAGCTGGAATGGATTACTGGCATTTCCATTCATTGTAAGGAAGAAAGATGATTTGAGATACCAGCATGTTTACAGAACGAATTAAACTCATAAATCAAGGCACCATTGTGGTTGTAATTGTGGAATTCACGAGCTTGTGTACCTAGTCAAGTGTAAATTCAAACTTACACTGTGCTTTTGGTAAATAGATACAATAACTCTTGACTCGTGACAAATGAGTAAAATACAGTAGCATGAATCCAAAAGTCAGTTTCTCTGTTTGTGGCTTGTATTACACCAACATTCCATGATGAAGTTTCCAAATGGGTTAAGCTGCCACTTTGTCTTACACACACTGAATGCTAATCAACAGATGTCATCACATGCACACTAAGAGACAGAGAAGAAGGATTAACTAGCGCAGGTGCTTTTTAAAGGTTAACGCTAACAAAATGAGTGGATACAAGCACAGAGGAAGACAAAATAAAAAAGACGAGCGGTGGCAGTGCAGCCTGCCCGCCTGCCAAGGCGGCAACAGAAGTGCGGATAGAAAAAAAAAAAAAAAGAAGGGAAAAGAAAAAGTGCTTGTCCTCGCGCTCACCCCGGCTAATATCACTGGAGCCATTCTTCTTGTTAGCCATTTAATTTCTCCAATCTGCACACTGAGAGCTCCCTGACAACAACAGGCACCTAACTGCTCATCTTGCCTTTGTGGGATACTAATGCAAAAAAAAAAAAAAAAAAAAAAAAACATGCCGCAGTGAACTCATCACATACGTGAACAGCAACGAAGAATGAGGGTCTGCTGTATACATGGTAAAGAGGTAAAGTTGAGTCAAGAGGAGACTGAGAGCAGCACTGCAGTAAGGTTCCTGTCCATCATTTACTATCCTCAGCATCCACTGTACAGCACCAACCCAGGTTCTACTGCCGATTACTTCAGAACAAAAAAAAGCTAGAGACAAACTTTTTTTTAAGGTGAAAGAAGCGAGAGTACTTTTTCTTTTGGTAGGTTCGGTGTTTGTATTGTCACAGAACACTATATTCTATGGGTCTTAAAAGATCATACAAAAGGCACTACAACGACTGGCAATATGGGGAACAGCTGGCAGTCATAACCCTTAAACCTTTTGTCAATGGAAAAGTTTCAAACACAACCCCGAAGTTTACCACTAACCCTTTTGCCAAAAGAAACGCGAGAATCCAAATTCCTAAACCTTACCCCTAAGTTTGAACCTACTCTAACTAGTGCAGTATAAAAGGCTCTAAGGATATCAAGCAATTGGCTGGTCCAAAAGACAAAAAAAAAAAAAAAACGTTTTAGTCTGAGGAAATAGCCCATTTAGAACAGTCATTTATTTAAAATAAAACTACACCTGTGATAGTTTTATTTTGAGTTGCAAAGCACGAAAGTGATTCATGGTCACTGACCAAGGTTCTGAATGCAACACTTCAAACTCCTACTACAGAGCTGTCCATGGTTCTGAATCCAAGACTCCCAGGGACAATTTTGAGCTGACCACATTCATTCATTCATCTTCAGTTCTGCTTCTCCTCACTAGGGTCGCGGGCGTGCAGGAGCCTATCCCAGCTATCTTCACATTGCTTATTCAGTCTAATGTCATCAGCACACAGAATAAAAACAAATGTATTCATTAGGTACTAGAGATCGACCGATATGGGTTTTTCAGGACCGATACCGATTATTAGTAGTTAAGAAGGCGGACAACCGATATTTGGAGCTGATATTCATTTGCAGTAAATGTGCAAAAATGGGCGTAAAAACACTTAACTTCGTTTAAATGCCTTAATCATGTTTATTTCACCAAACAAAATACAAATATCTTGCTATCAGCCTTCCCTGGTGTTGAAAGACTGCCAGACTGTGCTTTTAGACTTAGGTTAATTCATCTGCAACAAGGGTTTTGGAGAGGGGGGGGGAAAAAATAATAAATAAATAAAATAAAAAATAAAAAATAAAAAAAAAAGAAGAGAAAGTGTTAAAGGTGGGCCACATGCTGACATATGCTATACTCACTGTGCTTAATTTATTACAGCATGTGAGTAGCCTAAAGTTGATTTCATTATTACATTTTATATTTTACTATGCAATAGCAGGGACCCTGTCATTTAAAACTTGGCTGCTACATTATTAATGATTAATATGACAAAAGCTACATAAAAAGCATAATAGTTGCTATGAGTGCAATAAAACTCCCGATAGAACACAAACAGACTTTAGGGCTTTAATGAGCTCACACAGTATTTAAAGTGTTCCACCATTTTGTTCAGCTCAATCACTGAATTTTACTCTCTCCCACATATACTTCTTACTACTGTCACTATTTCTACAGCAATATTATCTGGGGCCTTTTTGCAAGAGATTAAACCAACTGTTAAAACACTAAATAGCACATAGAATCTCATCTTCACTTTAATTTTCAGATCATAGGATCAGAAAGCTCAACGCAACGTTCGTGGTCTTGAGTTGTAGAGTTCTTAATGTCTTTCACACAAACTCATACTATTCTCAAAATAACACACATTCTCCCATTGAGTCTGCTCAGCAATTAGGGAGCCAGACCGTTTAGAGCCAGACCGGTGAACTAAAAGCAAATCAGCTTCCGCCTTAGCTTGCTTCCCTCCAATAAAACAAGTGAATTAAGTGTTTTGCGCACCTCCTCTCAATCACACACACATGCTTACGCTATCACGGATTGTTTCCATATCGATATCATCAGCAGCCTTCTTTCAAGTAATTCTCAGTCATGTCGGGAGATACTCCGAGCTAGCAGAGCTGCCGCTAATGTTTACTCCGCTCTTACGTTACTCTGCTACTCACTGTAACGTAACGTTAGTAGTAGTTGTGAGATGTAGAGCACTGGGATGTTTATTACAATTTTGGGAGAGTTTTCTGCCATTACCTTCGACACATGACTTTTGCTCTCCGAAGCTTCTCCGCACGAGAAAAACTTTTCTCTCTCGGGCGTGTGTTTGTGAGGAGAGTTTCCGCTTCAGATGGGCTCTGCCCCTTACTCGTGCTGTGGCTGCTTAACCAATCAGATGGCGCCGTGGGTGGAACAATGTTGGGGACAGGAGAGACAGACGCGTGGCTGCATCTGAGCCGAAATAACCCAGTGGTAAATTCATTTCTTGATATCGGCACGTCAGATTTAAAAAAAATACAGATGCCGATATATGTAAAAATCGGGCTGATCGATAATCGGTCGATCTCTATTAGGTACACTGTAAAAAAACGATTTTGGAGAGTGGTAAATATAATCCATGAAAGTAATCTAAAATTTACATTATTATTTTAGGTAGGTAAGGTACCCTGGAATATAGGGTAAATTTTACTTACACGACTTATTTGACAACAGTAAAAAAAAATAGAAAGATTGAGTAAAATGTACCCAAAAGGCATTGGTACTACAATGTGCATCACGTGACACGTGCATGCCGCACTGATTGGCTGAGGTGTCATCGGCAGATTCAATATGCAAAATGGCGTCGACAATTGATCACTCTGATTTGTTGTTAGCTAGCGAATTAGCTAGCTAGCAAAAGCAGACAAACGACAAAGAAAAAGGCACTATATGGTAAAACAAGCTTAGCTAAATGTTGATGATTACTTAGATTTGTTCCTGCTTGTATTAGGAGTGTCCCGGGTAAGGTTAGCAGGCTTTGTGTGTATTTCATTTCATAAAACCGTGTCTGTGGATTATATGCAAAACAATAATTTCTCGGCCGTGCGGCTTGAAATGTAAGCGGCACGTGCATGTGGAAGTTGTCTGTGTAGTCACCCCACTGGTCAGCCACTTGAGTCTATCTGGAAGTCTTTTGACACTGCACTTGCTTAGAAAGTCTTAACACTGCCAAAGTAGGCAGACTTACATCAGTGAAATAAATATGAGGGAACACGGGTATTGAGGAAAACAAAGTATTCAAGCTATATT
Source organism: Phycodurus eques (assembly GCF_024500275.1). Lineage (NCBI taxonomy): Eukaryota > Metazoa > Chordata > Actinopteri > Syngnathiformes > Syngnathidae > Phycodurus > Phycodurus eques. The sequence continues at coordinate 24,124,328 of NC_084527.1, forward strand.
ATGGAGGTCACGTACTCCGCCCCCACCCCCACCACCACAAAAAAATATGTGCATGTGTTTTCTGAGGCGACTTTGAAACTTTCCTTCTTGTTCTTCACGTCTACAAATGAATCGCAATTTTGCAACAATAGAAAAATGCGGGTCTCAGGGTAACAACAGTTGAAAACCCTTGATATAAGTTGTATGGATAGCAGCAAAGTCACCATCAGAAGCTAAAGAAGTCAAGCTAATGAAAATACATGACAAATGATGACAGAACACTGTGTGTGGGTGTGTTATAAGATAATCTCCTGAAATGAAGTTAACCCAATAAAATACTGACGTTTCAGCAAAGTTTATACAAGCGCTGTTAGAAAAAAAAAAAAAAAAAAAGGAAAAAAAAAGACGAACGTTAGCGCTGATGCTAACACTAACGCAAGAGGTTGCCTTTGCTTTTTGGCTCTTTTTTTTTTTTTGCTTTCTCATCTCGACATAACAAACAGCAGCAGCAGCAGCAGGAGAACAGATGAAAAGACAATTTCTCACACACAAACACGCCTGTGATGGATGAGGCTCTGTGCGGGCGTGGCTGGAACACAACTAATGACAACAACAACCGTGGTGGAAAGACAGCATACAATCTAGTCATGTGATCAAAACCTGTGAGATTCTTGAAAAGCTACGAAACATCATAGTCATTAACCTGACCATGGAAAAAGGAAAACCAGAATAATAGAAACACACACTCACACACACACACACACGCACAGAGTGCACGTGAGTCAGGCTTTAATTACCTCTCCTAGGAACATCAGATGGCAAACAGCTCTTAAACAGCCAGCTGGGAGGAAGAGAAGTATGAGGAGGAAGAGGATAGAAGAGGATGGAGAGACGCTGGAAGGAACAAGAGAAAATGAAAGAAAGGAACAAAATGGAGGAATTTGGAGAAAGGGATAAAAGAGATAAGACAGGAGGGTGTGGACTCCTTGTACCCTCTGCAGTTAAGTAGAGGAGTATCCCTGAGCGGTACATTTACGAGTAGCAATGAATAAAACAAACGTGTATAGGTATAGGGCAGGGCGGTGGAAGACTGGTTAGCACATCCGCCTCGCAGTTCTGAGGACCGGGGTTCAATCCCCGGCCCCGCCAGTGTGGAGTTTGCATGTTCTCCCCGTGCCAGCGTGGGTTTTCTCCGGAGAATCCGGTTTCCTCCCACATCACAAAACATGCATGGTCGGTTTGATTGAAGAGTCTAAATTGCCCGTAGGTGTGAATGTGAGCAACCCAGCACACCTGCGACCCGAGTGGGGATAAGCCGTACGGAAAATGGATGGATAATTATTTCGATTAACAATCCAAAACATTTTAATAAAATATTACAATTATCCAACATACAATATACATTTGATCTTTTATTTCAATCAAATGTAAGTACATATTAATAAAAAACTATAAAGACTAAATGAAAATACAAAATGTTATTCAAGATAAAAATGCAACAAGGTGAAGCTTCAGGAGCAAATGGCGGCAGGAAGAGGAGGAAGAGAAGGAAGAGTGCGGGTAGAACAGCTGCGTGGTGAAGAGGTGGCGGTGGGAGTCCTTATCAGAAAAAAGCAGACACCTTTATCTACCTGCCCTCCAAACACACACACACACACACACAACATGCACAAACTCATCACTGTGACACACACATACATACATATACGTATATACATATATACATATATATGTATATATATATACATATATATGTATATATATATATATATATATATATAAATATAAAATATATATGTATATATATATACATACGTATATATATATATATATATACATATATATATATATATATACATATATATATATGTATATACATATATATATATATACATATATATATATGTATATACATATATATATATACATATATACATATACATATATATATATACATACATATACATATACATACACATATATACATACATATATACATATATATACACATATATACACATATATACATATATATACACATATATACACATATACATATATATACACATATATACACATATACATATACATATATACACATATATATATATACACATATATACATATATATATATACACATATATACATATATATATATATATACACACATATATATATATATATACACACATATATATATATACACATATATATATATACACATATATATATATATATACACATATATATATATATACATATACATATATACATATATATATACATATATACATATATATATATATATATATATATATATATATATACATATATATATTCCCTTAGCATTTATATTCATATTTACTTTATTGGTGGGGTGAAAAAAACTAATACAATTGTTCAAAGGTAAATATTGTTTTAAATACCAATTTAGAAAACAAAGACATTTTGTTAACTATTTAGTTGTCTTTAAAAAATATATAAATATAGTTTAATTAAGTCATGATTTATTTATAAATACAGATTCAAATTTCCTTTATGTATACGGAAACAGAAAATGAAGAACATTTTTAAATGTCATATTTTTGACAGTTAATGTTTTAAAATTTAATTTACAAAAATACGAGAACTTGAGTCAGATTTTCATTACGGAGGCGGTTGAAAAAAAGCTAATACATCTCATGAAGGTCATGTATATTTCTTGTAAATACAAATACAATATCAAAGAAATTTTCTCAAATGTCAATTTTTGGAAACAAAAAGAAAATTCCTTATTTTGGATTTTTTGAAAAGAAAAAAAAAAAGTTATTTTTTTTAATAAAAAACAAATGTAAATAAAAAGCTAGCATGTTTTTTTATTTCCATTTGTACATAAAAATAGTGACAAAATTTTGCCACGTCACGGCACTGTACTCCAGACGCCTGTGTCGTCATCAAAATAGAAAACGCACGCACACTCGGCCCCCCGCGCAGGTGAGCGACAGGTGCCGTTTTGAGGCCATGAATAAGCATTAGCATCCAACAAAATGTCAGAAGGGAGGAGGGGCACTGCGCAAACACACACACACGCACACACACACACGCAACTGAAAATGTCAGAGGCCCATGTCCAGTAATGCTTCTGATGGAGAGAAGAGGCAAATGTCAGCTGTTCCTCAAAATGGCAGCCAGTGGCGTGAACCTACGTCTGTGGCTGATATGACACAAGCACACACACACTTGCACACATTGACTCTGCACATTGGGTTTTTTTTTTGGGCATTTTTGGGGGGCTTTTACATAGAAGTAAACACACGCTTCCGTTCAAAGCGGCTGGATTCTGGACAAAGCGGCTGGATTCTGGCTTCGTTTTATACACAAAAATACATTTTATTGGAAAGGTTTTTTGTTTTTTTTTCCCATGGACAGAAATAGGCTGCAGAGTGGTGGTCTGCTTGAAACCCACCCGCCTGGCCCCTCTCAGCTGTGAACTACTGGCAGCTCCCTGCCCAAGGTCCACACAGTCAATATGCGCATGCGTGTGTGTGTGTGTGTGTGTGTGTGTGTGTGAGAATGGCGTGCACGTGCGAGTGTCTGTGCATGAGAATTTGGGCTACTCAAATGCGCTCGTTGCTACTCCACTGCTCTCTTTGCTACTACTCAAATGCTCTCATACACACGCGTCTTGCTCTCATCAACACGACTCAAATGCGTTCACGTCAATAACATTCTCGCACACATCACTGGCATTCACGAGTTCATGTAAATCAAGCTCACATGTGAATAGTGTAAATCTTTTATTAGGTAGTACAATTAAAAAAGTGAAATTATAGAGATGGACTGCACACACTCAGAGTGAAGTATTTTATATTTCTTTCTGAGCCGCTTATCCTCACAAGGGTTGCGGGAGT
>NC_084527.1:24133197-24268197 GCF_024500275.1 Phycodurus eques
ACAAAAATTAAAAATAAATAAATAAATAAGTTTACAGGATCTCAGTAGCATTAGTGTTGTAATATTTTGGTATTTTTCTATATTTTTATTTTTGGGTAATACTTTTTGTCCTTAATATTTTTGCATTATTTTGTCTAAACGTTTATATTTTTGTTTTATTTTTTTATTTCTTATAATGTATTTTAACTTAACAATTTGTGTTTTTGACACACATTCTCTATTTTCTTACTATTTGGATTATTTTCAAATAGTGTGGCTAATGTTTTTCATTTTAATCTGTTTAAAATTTCTGTCTCATGTTTTCATAATATTTTTGTACTTTTTATCTGTATTTTGGACCAATATGTTTGTCATATTTTTGTACAGTGTCTATAGTTTTCTCTAATTTTTGACTATTATGTCTAGTATTCTTTTTATTTCTTGTAAAATCTTTTACCCTTATGTTAATTATTCTTCCAGTATTTTTATATTTTGTATATATTTCTGTATTTTTTCCCCATTGTTTTGTTTTATTTTCTGATGTTTTATCTCTGATTTTTTATTTTAAAATATCTTTACTGAATATTTTTCTCATTTTAACATAATAATTATGTCTTCCTAATATTTGTGTCATGTCTGCATTTTTCCATCATTTTCATTTTTATTATTTTATTGTGTAATATTTTGCCTCACACTTTTGTATTTCTTCTATTTCTGTACTTATATTTGAGTATTTCTTCTATTTTTAATTATTATTATTTTCTAATACTTTTTCCCAAAAATTTGTTTTATAATTTTATCAAATATTGTAATGATTTTTTTTCTAGGTTTTTGTATTCTCGTGTAAGATTTAGAATTTCTGTTTAATATTTTTGTCATTAAGATTTTATATTTTTCTATATTTTTTATTGGTGTGTAATATTTCTTTCCATAATGTTTTTATATTGTCAATAATTGTCTAAAATTAAAAATAAATATATTTTAGTATTAGGTTTTTTTGTCTATTTTATCTAATACTTTCAAATATTTGTGTCGTGTTTTTATCTACTTATTCCTATTTTGTAATATTTTTCTGCTTCTTTGTCTAAATATTTAGCAATTATTTTCTATTTTACTTTATGCTACAATTCTTTTATATTATACCATTATTTTCCAATGTTATTTTAGTCCTGTATTTCTCATATTTTTGTTGAATGTTTTGTATTTTTTTTTCTAATATTTCCATTGTACCATTTTAGTATTGATTCTATTGATTTGTGTAGTTTTTGTGAAATACTTTGAGTAATGTTTTTGTTTAATATTTTGATCTTTCAGTTTTGATAAAAAGAGACTTTTTAATTTTACAATCAATTCAATTAAATGCAATAATTTGGTTTTCTGTCCAAAAATGTATCTAATACTTTCTAACATTTGTGTTTAAGTTATTATCTACAGTACTTACTTTTATTTTGTAATATTTTCATATTTTTTGTCTAAATGTTTTGCAATTATTTTCAAATATTTAACTTTTTGTCCAATATTTTTATATTTTTATATTTGTCGTATTGTTTTGGTATTTGTTCGGTTTGTATTTTCTTTTCTTAAACACGATATTTCTTTTTTTCTAATTTTGCCTTGTATTTTTGGGGTATTTTTACATGATATTTGTGCATTTCTTGTCTAATATTTTGTACAGTTTACGTTTTCCGACCCTCACATTAGGTTACCTTTATTTTATTAGTATGACAGTGCATGATGCGCTTCTTTGCCTTTTTTTTTTTGTTGTTGCCACCACTGCAATCTAAATGAGAGTGAAAAAAAACATCCAGGAGCAGATTGCATTCCACCTTTTAGATCCTTTGATGTTAACTTTGTGGATGAGTTTGTTGAGGAAAAGGTTAATCATTCTCATCTTCTTTTGGCCATTCCGCCTTTTATCTTCTTGTGTTTCTCATCAGAAGAAAGAAAAAGCCTTCATCCCCCTTCTTCTCCTTCATCCATTTTGTGTCTGCCTCCTCTCCCCACCCACCTCTCGCAGATATTCTTCCACCTGCTCCTCTTCTTCTTCCTCCTCCTCCTCTTCTTCTTCTTCTTCGTCATCCCTCTCGCAGAACATTCCGCCGAGAGGGTGTGCGTGAGATCTAAATGATTTTCTATTAGCGTCTGCGCCTGTTAACAGCGCTCCATTTGATCACGCTAATCAAATTGAAAACCTTCATCTCGCCAACCCTGAAAGCGCCACTTTTTTTAATGTGCGCGTTTGTGTGCGTGTGCGCGTAGAAATCGATATTCTGCTGTTAGGTGGTCGTCGTAAACAAGTGCCCAATCTGAGGCTCACTGATTTCTTCCCATTGCAGATAATGGAAATAGAAATAAGTGTCATGCGCCAGTATTATTTTGCTTTTTTTTTTTTTTTGTCTTCTCTTATTTTGTGGCTAATATTTGGTTTTATTTTTGAGTGTGTTTTTTTAAATAGAATACTAAAATTTTTGGAGTTACAGGCATAATGTAAAAGTGGAAAAAATTTAACAAAAATAGAAATTTGTCGTCAACTCACTTGACAAGAAGAAGCGGTTTTGCAAATAACGACCAATTCTTCAAAAACGAGGCTTCAGTCTATTTAATTACTCTCCCAGTTGAAGTTTACTGTCAAACTAAACATCAAACAATGATAATTACATGGTGTATTTAAAAAAAAAAAAAAAAAAACTTGAAGTCCACTAGATTAATGCTAACACATTATGGGAAAAGCCATAGATGGCCTAACAAATGCCATCTGTGTCATGATGTTATAACCCTTTAAGCAACTGATGTTTGAACATAAAAGATGGAGCAACACATGTAGACAGACAATATAACAATACTCGTCATACAGTAACAGCTTGAGATATGAGTGTAATTTTCTCTCAAATCCTCTTTTTCCATTGAAATACAGTGGGTACGGAAAGTATTCAGACCCCCTTAAAATGTTCACTCTTTGTTACAGTATACTGCAGCCATTTGCTAAAATCATTTAAGTTCATTTTTTTACAGATTAATGTACACACATCTCCCCATATTGACAGGAAAAAAACCAGAATTGTTGACATCCATCCATGTTCTACCGCTTATCCGAGGTCGAGCTGTGAGTCGTGACCGAAAGAACAAGATCCCGGATAAACGCGGCCGAAATGAGTTTCCTCCGCACGGTGTTCGAGCTCTCCCTTAGAGATAGGGTGAGAATCATCGCGGGCCCCGCGGGTTGTGGGGGATGTCTGGCTCTCCTGGGGGGGGCGTGTGTGCCGGTGGGTGCTGTTGGCTGAGGGGGTGGCATTGGGTCCCTGCGCCCCCTACTGGGTGGCCAGTTGTCGGGGCACCTCGGTGAGGCCGGCGGACCGCCCTGGGTCCCCCGGTGTGGGACGTGTCTCGTCCACTGGGCTGCTCTCGGGTGGACCCCTGGGCCTGCTCCCGCTCCTCGATTGATCGGGTGGGCTCTTCAGGCTTCGCGGTGCGGCCAGAGCAAGTACAGCTTTGTCCTCCATGCTTTTTCTCTCCTTTCCTTGTCCTGTCCTTCCCTCACCTTCCCTCACAGGTTGTAGCACTACAGCCCCATGCAGATGGGTCATCCGGGAGGATCTCAGAGTAGAGCCGCTGTTCCTCCACATCAAGAGGAGCCAGATGAGGTAGCTGGGGCATAATATTGGGATGTCTCCCGGACACCTCCCTGGTGAGGTGTTCCGGGCACGTCCCACCGGGAGGAGACCCCAGGGATGACCAAAGACACGCTGAAGAGACTATGTCTCTCGGTTGGCCTGGGAGCGCCTCGGGATCCCCCCGGAAGAGCTGGCTGAAGTGGCTCGGGAGAGGGTAGTCTGGGCGTCACTGCTAAAGCTACTGCCCCCGCGACCCACACAGCCTTAAGCAGTCAGACACTCAGATCACTGTGGCTGAGTTCCAGAGATGCAGTCGGGAGATGGTTGAAAGTCAACCATCACTGAAATTAATAATAATAAATAACCTTAAATGGAAGACGTTTGGGACGACCAGAACCAGCCATAAGTATTCACACCCCTTGCTCAGTATTTCGAACAAACACCCTTTTGAGCTAATACACCCATGAGTCTTTTTCGGAATGATGCAACAAGTTTTTCGCATCTGGATTTGGGGATCCTTTTCCATTCCTCCTTGCAGATCCTCTCCAGTTCTGTCAGATTGAATGGTGAACGTTGGTGGGCAGCCATTTTCAGGACTCTCCAGAGATGCTCACCTGGGTTTAAGTCAGGGCTCTGGGCTGGGCCATTCAAGAACTGTCACGGAGTTGTTGTGAAGCCACTTTAGCTGTGCGCTTAGGGTCATTGTCTTGTTGGAAGGTGAACCTTCGGCCCAGTCTGAGGTCCTGAGCACTCTGGAGAAGGTTTTCGTCCAGGATATCCCTTCGATTGCAGCCAGTCGTCCTGTCCCTGCAGCTGGAAAACACCCCTACAGCATGATGCCGCCACCACCATGCTTCACTGTTGGGACTGTATTGGACAGGTGATGAGCACACATACCGCTTAGAATTAAGGCCAAAAAGTTCTCTCTCTTCATGTCTTGCACTGAGAAGAGGCTTCCGTCGAGCTACTCTGCCATAAAGCCCCGAGTGGTGGAGGGCTGCATTGATGGTTGACTTTCTAGAACTTTCTCTCTCCCGACTAAATCTCTGGAGCTCAGCCACAGTGATCTTTGGGTTCTTCTTTACCCCTCTCACCAAGGCTCTTCTCCTCTGATTGCTCAGTTTGGCCGGACAGCCAGCCTGGTCTTCCTAAACGTCTTCCATTTCAGGATTATGGAGGCCACTGTGCTCTTAGGAACCTTAAGAGCAGCAGAAATATTTTTGTAACTTTGGCCAGATCTGTACCTTGCCACAATTCTGCCTCTGAGCTCTTCAGGCAGTTCCTTTGACCTCATGAATCCCATTTGCTCTGACATGCACTGTGAGCTGTAAGGTCTTATATCGACAGGGGTGTGGCTTTCCTGATCAAGTCCAATCAGTCTAATCAAACAGAGCTGGACTCCAATGAAGGTGTAGAACCATTTTAAGGATGATCAGAAGAAATGGACAGCACCCGACTTAAATATATGAGCGCCACAGCAAAGGGTCTGAATACTTATGGCTGTGTGATATTACAGTTTTTCTTATTTAATAAATTTGCAAACATTTCAACAATTCCGTTTTTTTTCTGTCAATATGGGGTGCTGTGTGTACATTAATGAAGAAAAAAAAAACTGAAATTATTTTAGCAAATGGCTGCAATATAATAAAGAGTGAAAAATTAAAGGGGGTCTGAATACTTTCCGTACCCAATGTACATGAAAATGCCATTACTCCATTCCAGCCTTCCCCCGAAAAACAACAAATTGTTATAATGTGCATCTTAATGAGGAAAAATAGCATTCCATAATATTGTACTTCATGAACACATGCAGCAGTGACAATTAAATAGAATTAAACAGTTTTGGTCTTGTTGCATAAATTGAATGCCGCTCCTTGAATCCTACTGAGTTCTAGACAGGACACGACCAGCTGCAATATGATTGGGTGCTGCATACAGTCCTGCCAAGAGGGATTCACAATGATACCGCTATTGCGCTCAGTACGGCACTAATATGAATCATTCTAGGCAAAGGACGAAGGATATTTGAACGTGAGCACAGTTAAATTGTCAGTGTACATGTTGTTGCTCCACCGTCTGTTTTAACACCATTGCTTAAAGAGTTAAATCACCAAAACATAGATGCTAATTAGCATTAGCACTAAGTTTAAGGTTTTAATGTTTCTTTCATGTTTAGTTCAACAGTAAACGTCAGCTGGGAGTGGCATTAAACAGCTTTGAAGCCTCGTTTTTGAAGAATTGTTCCCTCGTTGCTAAACTGCTGCTTATTGTGAAATGAGTTGAGTTGAGTTCATTGCTGCCATACAGCGTTTGTACCACAAGTTTGAACTCGCAAGTCAAAGCAAAAAAACACACGTCTGAATGACAGCTCTCCTCTTGAAAAACCCATAAATCGGGTCACGTGTATCTCAAGGCGACACTATTATTTATCCACGACTAAAAACAACTAATATTATTGCAGATTACTGAGGGGTTGTCACAGTGTCCTTCATGTATATTTTAGTGCCCCCAGGTGGCCAAGGCACACACACCAGAAGGAGCAGCACAATGATTGAATTGATGGAAAAAAAAAAGTGGCAACATTTTTTAATTATTTCCATTCTATTTCATCGTCATTACTGTATAGTCCTGCTCCCCATTGTTGGCACCCCTTCATTTTATGCATTACATTTTCATTACCCCCCCCCCCCCCCCAATTACATACACACCATGAAAGTGCAATATGTTCAAGTATAAATAAGTACAACAACTTGCATGCATGACATGTTTATACTTCCCATATCTTCAAGATTCTATGTTTAATATTTTGATAGTTTTCATTCATTCCCTTGGGAATAAATCTCTCTATATCTAGTTGCAGTTGGGTATAAATGAAAGCAACATTCGTGCACATCCCTTTACGCTGATATATTCTACTTGTTCATGTTATTGTTGTTGTTGTTGGCACCTCACAAACAAACATTCAAGTTGAGAGGTTGTCCGGCCAATGGCGTTTAATCAACATAGTTGCGCCTTTAAATCCGTTACACACACGCACACACATGCACACACGTGGTCATTACTCGCACACACTGATAAATGACGTTGGATTAAAATTCAATGTTAATCCATTACGAGCCCCATCTGAATCATCTTGTCATGATAATGAGCCACCGTTCGCACACGCGCACACACATGCGCGCACACGCACGCAAAGTCAGCCAAATGAAACTAATGTAAAGGGAAATGTGTTGCTGATTAACACAACCTTAAATCCCGCAGACATGACAAACTACACGCTACACACACACACACACACACACACACACACACACACACACGCGCGCACATCAACACAAACGAGAATTGACCCTCCATGCTAATCAGAGCATTGAAGCGTCGGCATGAGATTTTATGTACAGTGTAGCCCACCTGCTAGTAACAGTGGTTAACTTTACTGTAGACTTTAATGCAGTGGTTTAAATGTAACTTTATTAAGGTTTTGTCATGGCCACAATTTAACGCGGGAACAGATGAACACTCCCATTATATCGAATGGCATCACCCACGTCTTCCGTACCGTACCGCTTATCCTCACTAGGGTCGCGGGCGTGCTGGAGCCTATTCCAGCTATCTTCGGGCGAGAGGCGGGGTACACCGTGAACTGGTCGCCAGCCAATCGCAGGCCACGTATGAACAAAGAGTCTTAGAGTCTTCAGTTAACCTACCTTGCATGTTTTGGGGATGTAGGAAGAAACCAGAGTACCCGGAGAAAACCCACGCAGGGACGGGGAGAACATGCAAACTCCACAGGTGAGGCCGGATTTGGACCCGTGTCCTCAAAACTGTGAGGCAGATGTGCTAACCAGCCGTCGACTGTGCCGCCCAATTCATTATCGTTTTAGCCAAAAATTAATCCAGTGTGACTTTGAAATAAATACCTGGATACTGGACAGTGCCGTTGAAATTTCTTAGATTCTTGTAACAGAATCAGGAAAAAACTAATTATGGTAATAAGATATTAAGATTTTCCTGATCTACTTTCCTTGTACGTGTCTTATTGTGTACTGTACCGTCTGTGTTTTCTAATGGACTATGAGTCTGCTTAATACAATTTGACTGATTGTATTGTTTTGCAAAGAAACTAAGGGGGAAATAGCAACTTTTTGTAATTTATATTATTTCAGCTATTATTTTATTGGTGGGACATTTTTTTCCCCTGGAAAAGAGATGTTTAATTGGTGTTAGAATTATGAGGGGGTCCTTGGAAAAAAATGTCTACTGTACAGTTTCCCAAGCTCGACCCACACTTTGAGAATCCCTGTTCTAAACAGTTAAATTGTAATGGCTAGAAACAAAACACTGAGATTTTCATGAGGAATATCTTTTAGGAATAGTGTTAATTATACATAGAGAGGTAAATATTGTCAATAAACAAACCTGCTCCTCGGAGCACAAACGTGAGCCTGAAATAGGGTCCAGTAGTTGACATTGTCGCTGGTTCTCCTCTTGTTCGCCCGCGTTTCCCCTCAAGGCTACTCTTCTATCGTTGTTAGCAAGGCTAACAAGCCAAGCTAAGCTAAGCTTCTTAAAAGGCTTCAAAGTGCACGGCGATTTGCCGCAAGTCACACACGCATCCTTAATGATCATTTCTCGCTAGCCTCCTCCTTATCCGCTATCCACCAGACAGACGGACATCTTCAATTTATAAAAAAGTGCTTAAAAAAACAACACACACATACTGTGGCGTCTCATCCAACCACTAAGGGCACTATAAAAAGTACTGACTAGATATGGGGCCTAAAAAAAGGAAGTGAAGAAGAAAAGAGACCACGATGACCAATAAGACCGTAGCCTTGACAGTGCTAACGGCCAGGTAAAAAGGAATAACGATCATTTTCCTTGGAAATACAACACATACAAACCTCCATCCACATAAAGCCTGCCGTACTTAAATCCTATGTGTTATTTTCTAGTATCCATACAATGGAGTTAGATTACCTTTTAAAACAATTTCAATCGATATATTTATGTCCGGAGGGTTAGCTTGCCGAGCGCAGATTGATCCAGTTAGAGCGCAGCAAGATAAATCGATACATCAATATAATGAAAAAATCGTTACACCACTACTAAAAATATGTATTAGGATAAAGATAAAATAATACCAAACATTAGATAAATGAGAAAATACTAAGACTAAAATAATTAAAACTTAACTATTAGACTGAAATACAAAAATATTTGAAAATAATCCAAAACAGAATAAAATACTAAATTCTTATAACAAAAATGCCAGAGAACAATACAAAATACCAGTGTTGAATTGAAAACACTAAAATATTACTAAATAATAAAATTGTAGATCAAATGACAAAAATACTACAACAAATATAATTAAAAACATGAAATATTACTCTCAGAAATGTATAAAAATATTTAAAATAATCAAAAATGTAACCTTTTACTATACCAGAAATATCCCGTCGCTAATTGGGTGATACATAAATACTAGAAATGAATGGGCAATCTGGATCGAAACCTTATTAAAGTTCCTTGGACATTATTAAAGTTCCTTGGACATTGCAGTACTTAAGATTGGGGAGATATTACCTTATAAACCACTAAGAAAGCATGTTACCATTTTTTTTTTAAAAAGCTGTAAACAGCAAGTCGCACACATCAAACCAACAATGCAAAAACAAACTGGTTCAATTCGAGGAAGACAAATTTGCCAATTCAAACAAGCACCAAAGCCAAAATGGACCTCAGATGTTCTTGATTTTAGATTTTGTGACTCCGTTTTTTTTTGGGTTTTTTTTTCTTCTTTTGTGCCAACTTAGCCCCAGCTGTTGTGTTTTCTTTTTCTCCCCTCGTAATCGCTGCACTCTTTTCCGGTCTCGAGCCAGTGCATATCAGCACGTCCCGTTAGGTCTCCACCCGACCGTGAGCCGCTAGACTGGGGTTTGATTAACACGTGCACACGCACGCACGCGCACAGAGGTGACAAAAGTCCTCACACTGTACTAAAGTAAAAGTACATATACTTATGTTAAAAAAAGACTGGAAAAAGGACAGGTACTAATGCAACTCGTTTACTTACCTGAAATTAACAAGTACAGACCTTGAAATATACTTCAGTACAAAGGTAAAAGTGAATTTTCTGTTTCAATTACAGAGGTAGCAAATGTACTCTTACTCTGTACTTCAGTAGAAGAACAGATACCAGGGTTTAAAAAAAAAAACTGATAAAAGTATATGTACTGATTCAACTCTTGTACTTAAATACAAGTTTTAAAAACAGACTGAAATGTACATAAGTAAAACAGATTATTTTTATTTTTTTCACCGTGAGTGATAGGGTTGGCAAAAGTACTCTTACTCTGTACACAAGTAGGAAGACAGATACTTGTGCAAAAAAAAAAGATTAATGATTCAACTACTTCAGTAAAAGTTAAGGGAAAAGGCACAGATTGAAATGTACATAAGCATAAAAGGATTAATTTTTTTTTTTACTCAAATACATAGGTGGCAAAAGTATTGTATTTTAATAGAAGTACAGATACAGTAGGCTCCATGTGTACATATAAAGACTGGTAAAAGCAGACGTGCTGTTTGAACTTAAAAGTTAAATAAAAATACAGTATCTGAAATGTACCTGACTGCCAGCCATTTTCAAAGCAGTTTCCCATATTGGCGGCCATTTTACAGCATTTTGACTGATCTTTCAAGAGCCACAAAATCTTGTGTTCTGTGACAAAAGAAGGAGTAGACTCTTTTTTCACTGGAAAAAAAAAATCATTGTTTTGAGCCTTTTGCGTTCTCTAGTAATCAGCAGTAGAACGTGGGTTGGTTTCACCAAAAAAAAAACTTTCTGGACAGAAAGCAGAGAAAACTGGCGTTGTGCTGAAAAGAAATCATGTCGAGCAGAACAGATTTTGACGCTAACATTTTTTGCTTTTGTCACACCTCACACTATAAAACAACAACAAAAAGACTGCGAAAGGGCTTCTGATGGCAAAAGAATCATTTATCCATGCAACTAAGAAAGGCGCCGTGAGCGACAACGACTCACCACATGGCTCCAGTTGAACGCCATTGGCTTTTTTTACATCCTGTTCGCCATTCACTCCATGAACTGAATCATCTTTTCACAATTGTGACACACACTTTTTACTACCTACTGCAACACATACTCTGTTTATACCAGTGATAGACTGTCCGTACTGTGTTGGAGTGTGAGGTGCCTACTTGTCTGACTTCTGATGCGCTGGCATTTCTTTCCCTCCTAATCGACGTGACAAGCTGAGATTCACCCCCTAATCTTTATCTTCTTCTTAAAAGCTGTGCTGAGCTCAAATCCAAAGCGATGCAGCGTCGCCATCTGCAGGGTTCTGTTTGTACAGTGGTTGAAAAACCCAAATTTCACACAAAAGCTGTGTGGAAACCTCTCCCACGCCTACACATTTAAAAAAAATGTAGATGGAGAATTTCTTAAACTCCTATGAGATGTGTTTTTTTTTTTTTTTTTTTTTTGCATTTTAACATATCACCACAAATCATTCTTGGAGTTGAACCCCTCACCCAACAAAGAGCACGCGCAAAAGCTGCAAACCATCCTTTAATGTTGCCGGCTTGCTATGGTGCAAAGTGGCGCACGCACAATTACGCACACACCGCTCGCATGTACGCATTAAGGTTGCATATCGGACTACTATGCATTTGCACGAGTCATTTTAGGCTTCAAAATAAAAAGCAATTAAATGCCTGCGTAATGACGCAGTCTTGCATTTAATTCCCAATTACGGGCATTTAAATTTCATAATTAAGGCAATGCAGGCATTTTCGCGTTTCATATTTGGACACTAAAGGTTCAACTAAAGCTTTGAAATACTTTAGTTAGCAGACAAATGTTGTTGTTGTTTATTCTCTTTTGTAATTATGTTGGCCAAATGCTCACGTGACGGCGTAAGGTACCGTTCAGGTGCACGAGTGACTTGCTGAAGCCAAAAGTGGCACATGTTGCACTTTGAGGCTTAAATGAAATGCAATGACACGCTTACATGCACCTGAGCTTGCCGTTAAAACTCATAATCAGCGTAACTAGCAATAGTAAACTTTTTCCTACCTTCCCACAAGACGAGCAGCAGCGTGCTCCAGTACCGGGCTCGTCCTCCGGGTCCTCGCACTCCTCTCGCCCGGGTAGGCTCCATCCTTCCTCGGGCGGCAAAGCTCCGCGCGCGCGGTCGGGTGAAGGCACTCGATTCCCAGCGGTGAGGGCGCTCGATTCCGGGGCGAGGAGAGTGGGTCTCCTGAGCTAAGGAGATGGAGCGGCTACGGCGAACTGAGCGACCTCATGGTGGAGTCAAGCGGAAGTGTTTCCAATCCGAATTCAAGTCTGCACAACCGGAACGTATGTGTGGCCAGGCGGACTGGACCGGAACCGGATCCAACGGGGAAGATACGCGAACCTCCTTCTTTTTCTTACAATCCGAAGTTTTAACACCTGTGAGCAAGTTTAGAAGAAATAAAACAATAATAATAATAAGTCCAGTCTTCAACTCCCGTACAAAAACAGAAAGTGAGTCACGTGATTTGAATAACTCCAAATGGGTTTCAGTAATGAAGATGATGATGGTGATGATGAAGATGATGCGCTCCTCCTCGTCACCGAACAACCACTGCGCTCCTCCAGCGCGGGGCTCTGTCTATAACGCTGCGCGTGCGGGTGTGCGAGTGTGTGCGTGTGTGCGCGCGTGTGCGTGAGAGAGAGGGAGAGAGAGACTGAGAGAGTGTAAGCGTGTCTGTGTGTGTGTGTGTGTGTGTGTGTGTGTGTGTGTGCGTGTGTGTGTGGTGGGGGTTATCAAGTTGAAAGAATGGATCCGACGCGGGATAAAAGAAGGAGGAAGAGGAGAGTGCAGATGGTGATGAGTGGGGTGGGATTTGCCAATTTGACTGACATTTAAGACGGGGGGGTCGTGCCCGTGCGCGTACACGCACACTATACATTTAGCTTCACGACACATGCAGCAACATGTATCAAACAATTTACTTCTTTACACAGCATTATTTCATTTTTACATCCATCCATTTTCAACACCGTTTATCCTGGTTCAGGGTCGCGGGACGCTGGAGCCTATCCCAGCGGACATCGGGCAAAAGGTGGACGACAGCCTGAACTGGTCGCCACTCAGTCGCAGGGCACGTCCAGATACGGACAACCATTCGCACTCACATTCACACCGTCACTGAGTGGGAACTGAACCCACGCTGCCCGCACCAAAGTCAGCCGAGTGTACCGCTACACTATCAGTGACTCTATTTCATTTTCCGTTTATTTATTTTTTTAATGAATGCCATATTTCATTATATGTATACACTAGTGTAAATTGTCATAGTTTTAAAGCATTATTATTATTATTATTATTATTAAAAATGTATGTAATGTGATTGTTTGATTTTAGAGTAATGTATATTTTATATACATTATAGTATGTGTTGATACTATATTATACTTTAAAAATGTGTAATTATAGATTACATTATAAAATTAATTATTAAATATATAATTCATTTGATGTAGGTATTCATTATCATCTTTTATTTTATTATTATCCTCAGTGTACTCATTATATCTATGTAATGGGTCCTAATGGTAATGGTCCTCTCATTTACATTTCGGTGTACTGTTTTTAAAATGTGTATGTGTTTTATATTTTAGTATTTTTATTGTTACTATATTTTACTGTAATTAATTGTATATTGTACTATACATACAGGTGTTTTATTTAAGAATAACTATTGTTAGATTATTTCATTGTATTTTTAATGTAATCTCATTTATTTGTCATTATTTTAGATTTTAGTTAATGTACGTATTCCATATCTTTTATTTTTTATTATACTTATTATAGTACTGTATGTATTGGCTCCTATATTTGACATTTATACTATTTGGATATGGTTTATTTTTTTATTTTATTATCACTTTAATTAAATGTATTCAAAACATTCTTATAAATACACGTCTTTAATTTTATTTATTTTAATTACTTGTATTTTTTTATTGTCAATGTTCTAATCAATAGTTTAATGTAATTATTTTAATGCATATATTCTATATCATTTATTTTATTATACACCTTGTAGTCATATGTATGTATTGTGGCCCATATTTCATATTTCTATACATTTTAAAATGTAAAATATGTATTTCATTATTTTTTTACTTTATTTTATTTAAATGTAATAAAAATGTCATTATAAATAAAGCTATTTAATTTTTAAATATTTGTAATTATTTATTATGTTTTTTAATTTATTTACTATAAGTATTTAGCGTATGCATCGGTCTTATATTTATATTTTTTCAAAATGTAGTATTTTAATTATTTAAAAATATTTATTCCATATTTTTCTTATTCATACGCATACATATATATATATGGTACGGTTATGTATCTTATTTCATATTAGTACAATTGTTTAAATTATTTGACGAATTACATGTAATTTATGACGTAATTTTTATTAAAATAATTATTTTTTTAAATTGCTTTTAAAAGTCCAAAAACGCCTCTGTCACATGCCCATGAAGATGAACGCGTGCGTGCGCGTGCACAAGTGGCGTGCGTGCCCTCTCTGTATTATTCATCCACTGACACGCGCGACACCTGTTCTCCGTGTAATCGATAGACTCTACGGGCGCGCGCGTACGCACGCACGCACACACACCACAGGAACGCGGCTGGGAACCACTTTGTAATAAAACTCATCCACTTTCTATTGACTCTCACTCGCGCGTCTTTGTGCGCGTGTGTACGTGTGTGCGTGTGAGAGCGAGCGAGAGACCCACTCTGGGGAGTCTTTTTGAGAGGAGCGTGCGCACCCCCTGGTGGCTATCAGGTGTGCATGCATCCTTAATCTGGTCCTTAATTAGTCAGAAAAGGAAGAAAAAGATTCTTTGTTTGTTTTTTGTTGGCTTTTTAAAGTAACGAGCGTTTATAAACTGCAATTAAAACTGCTGAAAAGATTGTCGGTACCCCTCTACCCACCTTTGAGGACTTGCACGCTTGCCAGAACTAA
This sequence comes from Phycodurus eques, assembly GCF_024500275.1. Taxonomy (NCBI): domain Eukaryota; kingdom Metazoa; phylum Chordata; class Actinopteri; order Syngnathiformes; family Syngnathidae; genus Phycodurus; species Phycodurus eques. The sequence goes on from NC_084527.1 coordinate 24,147,849, forward strand.
GACAAGAGCGTGCAAAATCCTCTCGGACCCTCACCAGCTCTTCCAGCTCCTTCCCTCAGGTAGGCGCAACTGATCAATGCAAACCAGAACAAGCAGACATTCCAACAGCTTCTTCCCTCTTGCAATCAACTACTTAAACAGCTAACCTGCAATTCCATTGCAACATGCTGCCATTTTTTTTGTCTTGAGTTTGTTGTCACATTTCTGTCAGGCCAATTATACATTACTCGTGCACTCACTGAAGTAGTCTCGTCGCGCTGCACTATTTGCATATCTGTTGTTGACCAATAGTGGCCACTCATGCCAGGGTAGCATCTGCTCCATTTGCACACTGATTGAGGAGTATCTGCAACATTTGCACAATCAACATTGTCCCAGATGATCGCACTGCTCGTCAATTTAAACCGCATACACTCCTTGAAGTCTCGGCGCCCTTTGCACAAATATTGCTATATTAGTCATTCTAACTGTGTGCTAGTTAGTGCTAGAGGATTCTGTAACTTTTGGCACAATTGTCAAAAATAATAATAATAATAATAAATTGTACCGGCATTACCAGATAACTAGCAACCCTTGACTGCTCAGTGACAGTTGTGTTTTTTGTCAATGTCTTTCTGTCTCCAAAGTGTTCTGTAAATTGACTGTCTGTTGTCGTACTAGAGCGGCTCCAACTACCGGAGACAAATTCCTTGTGTGTTTTTTGGACATACTTGGCAAATAAAGATGATTCTGATTCTGATTCTGATGTCTTGACAGCGAGAGAGTGGGAACATGCGCTATGGAATACGTCTGCAATGCAGAGCAAAAATACATTTCAAACCTTGTCAAATGTATCATCAAATTCAACAAAAAGTGTCAGACAACTGCGTCGGAGACTATTTTGTGCTGTGCTTGGTCAGTCGATATTACAGGGTGCGTGGCTTAGCATTTGATATCATAACTTAGTGCATAGGCTGCCTCAAATCGAACACTTCAGTTCTGGAATTTTCCCATTTTGTTCCCTGATATTTGGCTACTTTGTGCGACTTGAAAAGAGGCAAGGGTGGTAACAGTCGGGTTGTTCAAAAACTATAATTATTCGCAACCATCAAGCGTATGTGGTTCAAATTCGATAGCGATAGGACAGAATCTCCAGAACGAGTCCACCTATGAACGAAGCCTGGAAATGGCTGACATCACACATTTTTTTAAAAACCTTTATTTAACTAGGATTGTTTACGGAGATTAAAAACCTATTTTTCAAGAGAGACCTGGCCAAGACAGGCAGCAGCAAAAACACAAAGTTACAGACATACAAAGACATTTATAAAGCACAACATTTTGGATATAACCCTCTATGAGTCGTATCTAGGAATCACTTATTCAAGCAGCTAAGCTAAAACATTGACAATCTATAGAAATTGCTTCCATTTGTTTCATTTTAGAGTTAAAAACATTTAACAACAGCAGTTCCTTGAGCTTGAAGTCATTCTGTAACAGATTCCAGGCTGGGGGTGCAGAGTACCCAAAAGACCTTGTCCCAAGAATTGCCTTATAAATAAAGATGGTGAGCATGTGGGTCGCCAACGCAGGCCATCCAACCCGAGAGTACAACTCACAATGGTGAGATCAAGCTTTACAACTGGTAACGAACCTCAAAGTTCCATGGTAAGAAGTATGAACCCGATGCAGACAAAGAGGTACAAATAATAATAATAATAAAATAGAAGGTTGGAGCAACAAGACACTTTTTTACATTAAAAGAAAAACAATAGTTTTAGCCTCTGTGTTTTCACAAGACACAGGATATAGCATTTAAAATTAAGTGAATCATCAATCAGTATGCTCAGTTAAATGACTGATTTAAAGCAAAATGGCCGACTTCTTGTGCCTCTTCAGGCATGGCTACTTGATGCTTTTTTGTTGCTAAGTGAAATTAGTTTCAAAAACTCTCGGCGTTTGTCTTTGAACGAGCACTTGAAATGCTTGAAATGGTTAAATGGCCACTTCAAACCAAAATGGCTGACTTCCTGTGTCTTTTCAAGTGGTGATCTAAATAATTCTTTGGAGGTCTACTCGTGACAGAAGTCTATCCAATTTTTGTGATGCTAAGTGCAATGGGCTTCAGGTTCCTGAATTTTCAAAACTAGATCCTTGTAGAATCCCTGGAAAGGACTGTAAAACCGCCACTTCAAGCAAAAATGACTAACCTGCTGTGTGTTTTCAGGCATGGTCTCTGAGACCTTTTGATGATAGACATGCTGACCCACTTTCCTTTTGATACGTGCAACAGCTTTAGGGGGCTACATTTTCAAAACTCTAGGACTTTGTCTGTGTGGGATCCCAGGAAATGACCAAAATGAACCTAAAATTGCCCCTGCAAACCAAAATGGCTGACTCCCTGTGTATTTTCAGATGTGGGTTCTGTTCTTGAGACTTTTTTGTGGGTCTACACATGATCAATGCACCTACCAAGTTTCATTTTTATAAGTGAAACATTTGGTCAAGAGCAGGTGGAATTGACAATTTCATAAATTTTCTATGGAATAAGTTTATTCTAAATTTCTTTACAGACTGGATAAAAGTCAGTATTTTCACTCCTATATAGTCACCATTTGTGGGGTATCTGGTCATTGCTACGATATGCTGTTCATTTCTTTGTTTGACATATGGGCTCTGGCACTGTAGTCTTTTTTTTTTTTTTTTTTTTTTAAATCTGTTACCACGGCAACCTGAACCTCTCCAAATGGCTTGCAGTACCGAGATGGAGCATCTGTCGTTCAAATAAAACCTTGGACCTTGGCGGAGGTTTCTGACGGCCATTTCATTTCAATTTGTGCTTCATATGGTCGACCTTAGACAGTAGCGCCTAATTGGACAGTATAAAGGAAAACAACCATTTCAAGTGGGCCAGACACAGAGTTTGGGTTTTAGATTTTTTTTAAAAGTGCGTCGTCATCTCTTATTACAAATCTATGCCAGGTTATGATTCATGACAGTGATGGATGGTTTCTTTCTCCGATGCGTAATGAATGAGCATTATGGGATGCAGGCTTCCTCCGATAGCAATGAACGAAACAATGCAAATCGCTATCAAGTACTCAGACACCTTACTGGTGATGACATTTTTATTTAACTTTGAATAATGTAATTAATTAACTTTTTCAAGTGATTACAAAATACCGTAATTTCTCGTGTACAATGCACACACACCCCCCTCCCCCAAAAATGTTTAAAAAAAAATCAATGCTGCACATTATACATAGGTATAGGGGGAAATGGGAAAAAAATTCCCATTTGATAAATTTATGCCGCCATCTCGATGTCATGAAAAAGTGGTATACGTTCATTTCAATATGCCGTCGCCACCTAGAGGTTATGAGAAAAGTGTACACTTTCATTCTAATATGCCAGCGCCACCTAGATCCTATGAAAAAGGTGTAGCCTACACATTCATTCCAATATGACCAGGGGGTACATATGACTGCATATGTACAGTTGTGCTCTTAAGTTTACATACCCTGGCAGAATTTGTGAAGTATTGTTTTTGGTTTTTTTTGTTTTGGTTTTTTAATACAACTGATGACTGAACAACAACCATCATTAATTTCTGTATGGTTATGTTTTGATTGATGATAAAGCTTTTCTGAAATGCTTGATAGTTTAATTTGAATCCTATTAAAATAAAATTAAATGTGTTTCGCCTGGCCCTTCATGATTTCTTTAAAGAATTGTACCCACCTTACAAATTATGCCTGGGTAATCAAACATAGGAGCACAACTGTCTGTTATCTCATTTACTAAATAAAAGTAGGGCTGTGAATTTCAAAATAAGAGCAAGAAAAGAAAAGTATTACGTGTTCAAATAAAGTGCTAAACTTCAGAATAATTCTTTGAAAAAACTAACAAAATACAGATAATACTTCATGTTTTGATCATATGGGTAGAAGCAAAATCATGCATTGTAAAAATGCATTATACATAGGTAGAAGGATTTTCCAAAAATTTTAGGTCAACTTTGGGGGTGCGTATTATACATACGTGCGCATTATACATGAGAAATTACGGTACATATCCATCCATTCATTTTCCATACCGCTTATCCTCAGTAGAGTCGCAGGCGTGCTGGAGCCTCTCCCAGGTGACTCTGGGCAAGAGGCGGGGTACACCCTGAACCGGTCGCCAGCCAATCGCAGGGCACATATAAACAAACAACTATTCGCACTCACATTCACACCTATGGGCAATTTAGAGTCCTCAATCAACCTACCATGCATGTTTTTGGGATGTGAGAAGAAACCGGAGAAAACCCACACAGGCATGGGGAGAACATGCAAACTCCACACAGGCGGGGCCGGGATTTGAACCCAGGTCCTCAAAACTGTGAGGCAGCTGTGCTAACCAGTCATCCACAAAATATATGTTGAAATCATAAAAACTATCATTATCAAAATATTTTGTGGTATTAAATATTTTAATAAATTCAATAATTGTAATAAAATGCATTAATTGGAGCAACATGGCTACTGTTTAATTGCTGGACATAGTAAATGTAATGTTACCTTCTTCAGACTTTTCTGTGGCTCTACTCATGATAAACCTGCCCACCAAATTTCATGTTTCTATATGAAACAGGCTTTAGGAGCTCAATTTTCCAAAACTCTTTAGGAGGAGTATGTCTTTGTAGAACCCCTGTAGAAACCCGAAAATGTCCGCTTCTAACCAAAATTGCTTTTTGTTACATTTTTTTATAGGTCTACTCATGATAGATATGCATACCAAGTTTCATGCAGCTAAGTGAAACTGGCTTTGGGCCTAAATTTTCAAAATTGATTGTTGAGTTATTAGAGTGTCGTGTTTGATGGCAAGTCATCAAACTTCGCCACTATGCTCTGCCAACACGCAATGACGAAAATTGCACTTCTTCACAATTTGGCGTGTTCCATCTGTAGTATCAAGGATCAAATTTTGTGGCAATCGAACAAAATCTGTAAGAGGAGTTTATTTTTGAAGGAACCCTGGAACTGGAATCAAATAGCAGACTTCCCCGAGCAGGAATTGTACCGTATGTTCCAAGCACATTTATAATAAAGCGTAGTTTCAGGCTGAAGAGAGAGAAGATGCACATTGACTGGAGGTTGAAAGGTGGCGCTGACACCCAGAGGCCAGCAGCGAGGAGAGAATGTGAGTTCGGAGACGTCACGGCCGCCGTCACCTCAGGGTGCAACAGCAGGGTGACGCTGATGTGACAGAGGTCTGATCAACAAAGAGAACACTTGCTTTTATCACGACTCATTCGCACTCGATGTCATGTGTGGAACAGTGGCTATCTGTATATTATGGGGTGACTGTGGCTCAGTTGGTAGAGTGGGTTGTTCACTGACTGAAGGGCTGGAGTGGACTGTCTGCTGTCAAAATGTCCTTGGGCAAGACACTGAACCCTAAATTGCTTTGAGGTCCTCATTGTAAATGAGAAAGCATTCTCAATTTCCCTAGTTGTTTCAACAAAGAAGAGAAGCATTGGGGAAAACGACAAATACCTTCAATTCATGTGTTACTAACCCCCACGGCCCCCATAATGACTTCAACCTTGGCTGTGTTGTGACTGACAACCAACAAATCTAATTTTGTGTATCTGAGATTAAAATTTCTGAAAAGAGGTTTTGATTCAACATTGAATTAGCGATATTATACTTTAACTACTCTTTGTGCCGTGAGCAACACGGGTAAACTAGCTTTACGCTTGTATTTAATTTTTAAATACACACAAGGATTGATTTTTTTTTTTTTTTTTTTTTTTAGTTTGAAATAAATCTTAACATTGGAGATTTTTGCATGTTCCACATTGAAAGAGTTGGCAGTCAAATATATAGAAAACAATTTGAACTGTTCAAACTTGTCATGGTTTTTAAAATAGATTTTTATGGTCTTGGTCTTGTCTCGGTCTCGGCTTGTCTCAGTGTTGGTCTCGAGTCCCAATAGTCTTGGTCTTGTCTAAGCCTCGGTGAGTTCTGGTCTCTTCAAGTCTTGGTCTTGGTTTGTGTGGACTTGAGCACAACAATAGTTTTAGTAAATATCATTTCAGTAAACGTCAAAGATGATTGACCATCTTGAACAGTCCAAGTCAGTCACATACAAGGCTATTTCAGTTGTTTATTTTTACCTCCCCTCTCAAAAAGCTAAAATAAAGATTTAAATAAATAAATTCATTAACCCTACCAAATCCTAGGTCACATTAATAAGTTAAGTTAAGTTAAGTTATAAAATTACTTATTTTGGTCTAAATTCTTGACATAAATCACCTGGCATTTGAACAGGGGTGTGTAGACCTTTTATATCCTATCCACTGGAGCCTTGTTCCTGTTTTTGTAATCTATGCCTGGTGAGCCTATGGGGCTGTTTAACAAGTGGAAACAAAATAGTGTACGACCATTTCTTGGAGCTAAATTTACTTTAATTTGTTATTTTACAAAGATTTTATTCGTCGTTTGCTATTTTTTAAAGAATGTATTTATTATGTTGAGCAATATCTGTATTTGCACGCTCATATTTTATTTTTTTATTTAGTTATTTGTATTTAGTTATTTTTATTTTATTTGACGGTCACGCTCTGATTTAACTTACTCAACAGTTACTCAGTACTTGAGTAGTTTTTTGACTGAGTACTTTCTTATGCTTAATTAAGTAATTATTTGGTGGACTACTTTTTACTTTTACTTGAGTCATATTATTCCAAAGTAACAGTACCCTTTCTTGAGTACAAGATTTGGCTACTCTACCCACATCTGGTTATTAGTAAGTAATACTGTATGTACCATGTTTCACATTGTAAATAATAAATAATAATAATAATAATGAATACATGAAAATAATTTAAAAAAAAATAAGATTAATAAAGAAAGCGAAAAACAAAAAAACATATAACAGAAACATTTTTAATTAAATCAAATTTGATGCAAAAAAAAACAATAATTAAAAGAAAATTATGCAATGCAACTATGATGCAAAAAAGCATTAAAAGATTGTCTACAGTATATACATACACGCACGCACGCACACACACACACACACGCAAACATATCGGCATTCCCCACCCCTCTGCAGACGAATGGATATACATCCATCCGTCCATCCATTTTTTGAGCCGCTTCTCCTCACCAGGGTCGCGGGCGTGCTGGAGCCTATCCCAGCTGTCATCGGGCAGGAGGCGGGGCACCTGAACCGGTTGCCAGCCAATCGCAGGGCACATACAAACAAACAACCATTCACGCTCACATTCACACCTGCGGGCACTTTAGAGTTACCAATTAATGCATGTTTTTGGGATGTGGGAGGAAACCGGAGTGCCCGGAGAAAACCCACGCAGGCACGGGGAGAAAATGCAAACTCCACACAGGCGGAGCAGGGGATTGAACCCCGCTCCTCAGAACTGTGAGGCCGACGCTCTAATTAGTCGGCCACCGTGTCGCAAAATGTAATCATTCAAAAGAAATATTAAAAAAAAGACAAATAAAGAAAATTTAAGGAGGAACATCTTCATTTCATTTTGAAATAAATCCAACTTGATGCAAAAAAATAAAGCAACCATTAAACAAAAAAACATTTTGAAATGAAGAAAATTAAAACTTAAATTAAAAATAAAGAAAATAAATAGATTAAAAGCTGTACGTATTTTAGTTTTTTAGTTAGGTAAAATTTGACGTACAAAATAATACTTTCAAAATAATTAACTCATTCACTGCCAGCCTTCCCAGTTTACATGGATATTTGACTTCTAAAGCCGTCAATGGCAGTGAATGTGTTAAAACAAAAAACCATTAAGAGATGAAAAAATGAAAATAAAAAAAATCTAAATATAACATTGTAGCAATTAATTTAATTAGATCAAATCAAAATCAAATGTGACGATCAAATGTGACGATGTACTGGAAAAACTGAATCTCCAACTCCCCCGCAAAAAAAGGTGAAGAAAAAGCAAAATCTTTTTTGCTGCTGTTTTCTTTTTACGTTTTCATATTATCAACTTATTTTTCCACTGCCAAGAATGTTAACTAGTGTAAATAAAACATCGCCTGTACAATTAACAAGGATTTTAACTCGCAACACATAACTTCTACTGCCACTCTTTGAGTTTAAACAGCGTAAGGTCACAAGGCAGACAATGGGGGCTGTGACGTGAGGCTTTACGCGTTTGCACGGGAGCTCGGACAGGTGGAGGCTCGGCTTGAGATATCCCGCGAGGTTTTTGCTCGGGAATGTCAAGCGTGGCTGAGAAGCTGTGAAGCCGCCAACTGTGAAAGGTGAATCTGGGGGAATTGTCACACGACGTGCACGAGAAGAGGATCGAGAAGCCGAAGTATGATGAGGACAAACAGGATGTTTACGAGCTTTGGTGGAAGCCCATGCTGGCATACAATTGCATCATGTGTGGAGTACGTCATGCAATTTATTTAGATTTACATAGTGGTGGGCAGTCTATGCCAGCCTAAATCATATTAGAAGCACTGACCTACATTTACAACCTCAATTGTATGATTTGTTGTATGAAATTTTATTCATTTATTCTCAACAGTCTATGTTATTGTATTCATTTGGTCGCATTTCTCTTCGCTGCGCTGCTTCCAGTTTATGTGGATGTTATTATTTTTTTTCTTTTGTCCAGTCAGATTACAATTTAATCTGTCCAAGGGCCTTCACAATCAATAATGCTTCAACTCGGACCCGACCAATATGGATTTATTGAGGACGATGACAAATTCGATATTTGAATGAATACAAATCTGCTCACCAGTTGATTGAATTAATGAATTGATTCATTATATATAATGAATCAAATAACTTAATTTTGATTCCCTTAACACTTACAGTAATAAAGATATGCATTACAGGCAGCACATTTGACCGTTTTGGATTTGTTGCTTAATCGCTGAGGCTAATTTGAACATGTTGGAATCCTTCATTGTTCACTTGCCAGCGTCATACGAATTATATTGTTTTTGATCGATCAACAAATCTAAATGATCATAATTGAGTCGGTATGACGAAGAGGTGAAGAGTTGTTATCGCCAAGGCAGGAAAGATCAATAAGCCGTGGCTTGAATGTATTATTTAATAGTGGATTCCGTATCTTACCAGGTTGAAAATATACTTTAGCGGTGTATCGTGTTTTCATAGCGAACCAAAAGTATATTAGGAGATAAAAATGGTTCTCTTTAAATGGTGCCGACTCGCTAAAAGTTTGTTGGAATCATCTATTTTGTGAAGTGTAAATTTATACGTGTGCTTTTTTTTAAAATTGATATACAAATAAAAATATATGTAATAGATTCAGTTACGATAGTGATTTTGCGCAGCACCAGTACTACTAGTGGTACGTGGGCTCCCTCTGGTTGTATGTGACAGAATTACTGAGTAAATTGTTCTGTGCAAAATATTAATGGCCTTTTTTCAACTTGTTTTTAATCTTTTACAGTACATTTGTTAATGTTACAGTTGTATTTATTTTTATAAACAACACATTTGTATTTATGTTTTAGCACTATTTGTTTTCAAACATTTGTTTGTTGTTTTCAAACATTCAAGTACATCTTTCCTTACAATTTACGTGCAATATATTTTAATGTCATCATTATTTAAGTAGTAAGTTTTCAATAGGGGTGTCCCGATCTGATCTTTGAGATCGCATATCAGTCCGCGTAATCACAACAGCTTGCTCAGGTGCCAACATCGTAGCAAAGTTAAAGCTGTTTATTGGCACTCAAGTTGAGGTTCACTGTAAAACTAAACACATATACCATAAGAATTACACCTATTGAATGTTCAAATACATTACAGACTTCGCGTCTTTCTTCATTTTGTTCACAAAAATCGCTCGCACAAAGCTAACACACAATTAATGAAAAACACCATTGACGAGCTAACAAAAATTAGTATCGAACTCTCAAAGTAATGAATATTGTATAAACACATATAAATAGGCAATATAACCATACTCTCTGACATATATTCTTCAAATTCTGTGAAAAACGTGTTACAATAACAATATTCGATCGTGACTTCTACTTTCTTTGTTACTGCAAGTGTGTATCTCATTGCGTGCACCACACTGCCCCTCAGAGGTCAAGACATGGACAGCAGCTATCAATTGGTTAATAATAAATGACTTAGTTTTTCCTCATACCTACTGTTGCTGATTATTGTTCTCGTTTGAGTAATATCACTTGATCAAGTGTTTTCCAACATCACAAACTACAAAATAAGTAGATTATGTATGATTATTGCGGAAATCCGATCGGGCCGATATCGGTATCGGACAAAACTCAAGGCTGGAATATTCAGTATCGGGTCAGAAGTGAAAAAGTTGGATCGGGATATCCCTGGTTTGTATTATGCTATATTTAGGCAGAGTGTAAATGTTTAAAGTGCATAATGCTACTATGATATTAAATACAGTTTGAAGGAATAAAACCTCTGCCTCGTTTTTGATTAACACTACTGTATTTTAAGATTGGTCATTATGGTGAAACTTGAAAAACCAGGCGGTACTTGGTGTAAAAAGCTTGAGAACCACTGAGTTATGACATTAAAAAAGAATGTGTGCTTTTCCAGTTGTTGCGGGAGAGTCCTCGTTTACTTCTAAACATGAGGGGTGTTGTCTTCACAACAGATGAGATACAAAAATATTTCATCATCAGAAAAAATAAATGATTCTAGTATTGTTGTGTATTCTGATGCCCACCCCAAAGTAGATTAAAATATGAAAAAAAAAACTATGCGACCCCTACTGTTCTAAATGGTTGCTTCCGCGAGTTTCAGAAAGTGTCAGGAAGTCCATTTAATCAATCACCTCAATGTTTATTTGAATTATTTGTGTATGTTTGATAAGTACTCGAATTTATAAACAAATCCAAATAAACAAAATAGACTCTGTGATGACATTAAATAAACACTTTATACAGTTGGGTGCCATTTTTTCCCCGACACGTTCCCCGTAAAAGCAAAACTAATCACCAAAGAACGTGAGTCAATCTGTCTTTATTACCAGCGTGTTCACAGACAAAGTGTCCTGGGCTGGATAACGATTCAAACAAACATGCAATTTGCCGGGACGATTACCCGGGAGGCCTCGCTTGAGAGGAGGTGGGAGGTGAGCCATCAGCAAGATGCTAATAAAAAAAAAAAATAATAATAATCTACACACGCACACACACACACGACCGTAAATATTAATTCTCAACAGAAGCCTGTTGCAACTGGCAACTTAATTACACTAATTTCACTGTGATTGTGCCCCGCAGGAGTGCAAAACACACACACACACACACACACACACACAAGTATTGTTTCGCCCAAATGCTGAATTAAGGATATTGTCATTGTGGATCATTTCCCCAGCGAGGACCAAAAGCAGCAATTAGTCATCGCAGCTAATCACTGAGTCATTGTCGCATCTTTACATTTGCGCGTCTTCCTTCTTCCAATCACACAGAAAGAGTCACATCATTAGGTACAAGAGTTCAATACAGTGGCGCCTTGAGACACGAGTGGCCCGACCTTCGAAGGTTTTCGAGATACGAGCCGTTGTTCGGACGGTGTGTATTCAAAGCACCCGCATACCTCTTTACCTTAAAGTCCGCTTGCTCAGTGGTTCCCAAACTTTCTCTCCCAGCTTTTTTGGAACCTGTTGCAGCCATAAAATCCTAAGTTAATGATTATTTGCTAAAAACAATAAAGTCTATCAGTTTGAACATTAAATATATTGTCTTTGTAGTGTTTTCAATTGAATATAGGTTGAACATGATTTGCAAATCATTGTATTCTGTTTTTATTTATGTTTAACACAACATCCCAACTTCATTGGAATTGGGTTTGTAGCATTCATTCCTCTGCTTTCCAGTGCATGCCTCCATCTTTCTAACTGTTCCTCCACCTGCTCCATTCTTTCACTGCAGATCACAATGTCATCTGCAAACATCATGGTCTACGGGGATTCCAGTCTAACCTCATCTGTCAGCCTATCCATCACCACTGCAAACAGGAAGGGGCTCGGGGTTGATCCCTGATGCAGTCCCACCTCCACCTTAAATTCGTCTGTCACACCTACAGCACACCTCACCACTGTTCTGCTGCCCCGTACATGTCCTGTATTATTCTAACATACTTCTCTGCCACTCCAGACTTCCGCATACAGTACCACAGTTGCTCCCTGGGTACTCTGTCATAGGCTTTCTCTAAATCCACAAAGACACAATGTAGCTCCTTCTGACCTTCTCTGTACTTTTCCATTAACATCCTCAGGGCAAATAATGCATCTGTGGTACTCTTTCTAGGCATGAAACCATACTGTTGCTCGCAAATACTCACTTCTGTCCTGAGTCTAGGCTCCACTACTCTTTCCCATAACTTCATTGTGTGGCTCATCAACTTTATTTCTCTATAGTTCCCACAGCTCTGCACATCACCCTTGTTCTTAAAAATGGGCACCAGCACACTTTGCCTCCATTCCTCAGGCATCTTCTCACGCGTTAGAATTCTACCACCACTTCCTGGTCCACCACACTTGCCTCTTCTACTCTCCCTTCTCTCTCATTTTCCTCATTCCTCAACTCCTCGAAGTAATCTTTCCATCTATCTAGCACACTACTGGCACCAGTCAACATATTTCCATCTCTATCCTTAACCACCCTAACGTGCTGCACATCCTTCCCATCTCTATCCCAGCACAATGTCGTTTCAATTGAAACAAAAAATGTGGCAACATTTTTTAAATTCTTTACATTCTAACTAATTACAGTATGTCGTTACTGTATGTCTCTCAAATACACCCATCCATCCATCCATCTTCTGAGCCGCTTCTCCTCACTAGGGTCGCGGGCGTGCTGGAGCCTATCCCAGCTGTCATCGGGCAGGAGGCGGGGTACACCCTGAACTGGTTGCCAGCCAATCGCAGGGCACATACAAACAAACAACCATTCGCACTCACATTCACACCTACGGGCAATTTAGAGTCTCCAATTCATGCATGTTTTTGGGATGTGGGAGGAAACCGGAGTGCCCGGAGAAAACCCACGCAGGCACGGGGAGAACATGCAAACTCCACACAGGCGGGGACGGGGATTGAACCCCGCACCTCAGAAGTGTGAGGCTGACGCTCTAACCAGTCGGCCACCGTGCTGCCTCTATAAAATACAATATTATAGAATGCTATTGGTCTTATTAAAAAAATAATTGCAAACATTTTTGTTGTTGTTGCATGTACATGACATTAGCCCACTCTATATCTTAGTGGCTCATAGGAGGATATGCATTAAAAAGTACAATTAAGTGAAAAAAATACTAACAAATAAGAAAATAGTAATATAATGAAATTATTAATAAAATAAAAATACATTAAAAGGAAAATATATTACAAAAATAAAATGACAAAAATATTTGTAATAATAATTAGTTTAAAAAAAGATACAAATAAATTGTAAAAATATGAGGGGAAAATACAATAAAATATAACAATACTAACAAAATACAAAATACTATTGAAATAAAACTATAACATAATAAATGCAATACAAGTATTACAATAGAGTAAAATAAAAATTACAAAACATATTTAAAAAACAAATTAACTAAAATTATTAATACTAATAAAAATGAAAATGTATTAAAATAAAAAAAGTAGAACAAAAACATTTAAAAATACAATACAAATACAAATTTCCAAAAATATTTCTAAAACGAACTAAATAAAAATCAATAATAAAAATGTGCAAAGGTGGTGGGGCAGATGGCAGTAAAAAGTTTGGTGTTCATGCATGTAAAAAAAAAAAAGTAAAAGATGGCGGCCCGTGCGCTTCTAAACAGAGGCAGACAGGCAGATGGAGATGGCGAGTAAGCAAGCAAATAGCAAATAGTGGCGCGTCGGCGTCAGGGAAGCGAATGGGACAGCGCTTGTTTGGACAGATGGCTGCTGTGTGCTAATTACAGACTGAGTGCTTGACACTGTAAACAATCAAAGTGGAAACTGGCATTCACACACACACACACACACACTCGCCGATGTGTGTGTTTGTGCAAGTGTGTTTGTGTGTGTGTGTGTGTATGTTCGCGTGCGCTAATAACGCTGGAGGTCAACAAAGTCACGCAGGCTGTTTGTGTGCGTGTTCTCCTCCATAGCCGAGGCTAACGAGCTCTGTGTTGCTATTAAATCCTCCTTTGTAGATTTATTTACATCCGCGTTAACGTCCCACACGCTCGCAGTTATACGTACGACGACAAATAGGAGTCCATCACGCTCTCTCAAGGTCCAATCTCCAGTATGGCATATGTTCATGAGTACTTCACGGACGAAGAATTGAGACACATTTCGTTACCCTAATAGCATTGTTGCAGATGTCATTTTTTTAATGTTTTCCAAACATAAGAAGAAACAGAACAAATTTAATAACAACAACTTGGATTAGTGAAAATCATAAAGACATACACAGAAAAACATTTATAGCGACCACATTCATATTGATATTGTGACAGTGAGATAAAAATTGGCAATTATGTTATTAGGTTAACAATTTTTCCTATTTATTTCCCTTTTTAGATTTCACCTACAGGAAGTGAAAAGTGGGGCTGGGGGGGAAATTATTTCAATTTTTATTTGTTATTTTCATTCGTGTTTGTATTTATTATTGTTTTCAAGTACTTTAAATTATTTCTATGTCATTTTAAATTTAAAGAAACTCTTATGATCATGTCCATGTTATTTTACATTCTATTTTTATTTTTGTTATTTTATCATTAAATATTACTGTTAATTTATTAAATGTTTTTATTGTATTTATTTTTAGTTTTTATTGTTTTGAATAGTACAATGACACATTAGATTTGAGTGTTGTATGGGGCAGTAGTGGTACACCCTGTAAAGGAAGGACAGGCCAATATAGGACAGGACTAGACAGAACAGGGACAAGGACACGAGGGGAAGCATGCAGAACAGAGGTAGTGGACCCGGCTGTACATCTGAAGTGTGGTGGGAGTGCCTATGTAAATTCTAGACATCTTGAGAAAGGGAGTGGAAGTAGGGGGATACCCAGGAAGTTCACATAGTTATAAGATTGAATTAATAGCAATGAGTGAGTAGCAAAATAAGTAGCAAATAAGTCCCAGGGGTGTGTGTCTGCGGACACATCCAAATGAATTGACACCCTCTCACATGCACAATAACCGTCAGACGTGTCCTGCAATTGCTGCGCTTACACAGGCTAAGGACCTGAGAGGCGGGGTCGGGCCAAGGAGCCCACCAGAGAGCGGCCTGGTGGACGGGACACCACCCACACCGAGAGACCCAGGCTGGTCCATCGGCCCCAGCGAGGCGCCCCCAAACCGGCCACCCGGAGGGGGCCGCAGGGGCCGAATAATGGTACGACACCCGCATCCTCCTGACCCCATACCAGCACCCCAAGAAACCCTGAGTATGTGTGTGTGTGCTAAGCCGGGTTACCACCCATAGTGGTAGGGTACGTGAAGGGTGGGTAGGCTAACAAAAGTCGCTACGCCATGAAGTCATGGTACCTATGTCCCTAATGCAGCTAGCACCAGATGTTGGTGGAAAACTTTGTAGCTAAAACTTGCTGTTTGTAACTAACTCTAGGTTTCTTTTTTTGTGCTGTTTTATTTCCAAGGGGCTGATTATTTGCTGTCATCTGCCTGCCACCGCCAAGTCGCTGCTAATCCTCTGGCAAAGAACCGCTAAACCAGTGCAGCTGTGGCCCTCAAGCTGCCACCTGCAAGCACGTGCAGAACAAAAAATGTCTAGATAGCCTGACTGGTCGCGTCTTTTTAAGATTGTTCAAGTTAAAGAACTTCCTCAACTTTTTGCAGGAAGAAGTTGATTATTTCAGGCCAGTTAAAAAAATCCCAAATAAAATTAATAGCATTAGTGTTATTATTGGCATTAGTTTCAAGTTTGCATTCTTTTCATCGCGGAATACCCGATTCTTTAGGAATCATTATACACCTTTAACAAATTTGAATAACATGCAATAGATGTCAAATTAATCAATATATACTGATAAAACATCCTTCCATTATGTTAGCATCTTAGCGTATCAGCTAAATACTAGCAATATGTTCTCTTTCACCGTTTAAAAAAAGGCAATTACCAGGTTAAGTTTACTGATTTTCATTATTCCTGTAACAGTGAGGCAAATTTCCATTCATAAATTAAACAACCATTCATTATGTTAACATGTTAACATGTCAGCTAAATTTTAACTATGTCATTGTGAAAAAAATTAACCACGCCTGCGTTTTGTTATTGTGAAAGACGATAAGAAATTTTTTTCTAAATGCTTTAATCTTTGACCCTGCTGTGACATCATCACTTCTCAGTCCATGATCGCATGTTTTGAACTTTTTAGGGTGTGGAAAAGGTCGTAAATTTTGGGCCAATAAAAATTCCAAGTTGAAATTAATAGCATTAGTTTTGTCGGCACTGTTAGCGTTTGTTCTTGTAGAATACAAAAATTACACTGTTAAAAAGGAAAATTAACACCTGAATAACATTGAATCTGTCAATATATACATATAAAACATTCTTCCATTATGTTAGCATCTCAGCTAAATATCAACAATTTGATCGTGAAGTGAAAATACAAAACATGCCTGCAGAGGCAGCGGAATCATAAGAGTTGTCCAAGAGCCAAGGACCACCTGTGTAAAGCTTCAAAAAGACCTGGAATTAGCAGGTACTGTTGTTACAAGGAAAGCAGTGAGTAATGCGTACCGCCGCCATGGCCTGTATGCACGCTCACCATGCAAGACACCATTGCTGCAAAAAAGGCTTGTCAAAGCTCGTTTAAAGTTTCCTGAACAACATTTGGACAAGCCAGTTAAATACTGGGAGAATATAGTCCGGTCGGATGAGAGCAAAATTGAACTGTTTGGATGCCATAATGCACACCACGTTTGGAGGAGAAATGGCACTGGACATCACCCTAAAAACACCATACCACCAGCGAAGTTCAGAGGTGGGAACATGATGGTGTGGGGCTGCTTTTCAGCAAATAGTACTGGTAAACTTCACATTATAGAAGGAAGGATGAATGGGCAAATGTACCGAGACATTCTTGACAAAAATCTGCTGCCATCTAAGAGGATGATGAAAATGAAATGAGGGTGGACAATTCAGCAGGATAATGATCCAAAACATACTGCCAAGGAAACTCTCAGTTGGTTTCAAAGAAAAAAAATAAAGCCGCTAGAATGGCCCAGCCAATCACCTGACTTGAATCCAATCGAAAACCGATGGAAAGAACCGAAACTCAAGGTTCATTAAAGAAACCCATAGAACCTTCAAGATTTGAAGAATGCTTGTGTGGAGGGATGGGTCAAAATCACACCAGAGCAATGCATGCGACTAGTTTCTCCATACAGTAGCCGTCTTCAAGCTGTCATTGCAAACAAAGGCTTTTGTACAAAGTATTAAATAACTACCACTTGGCGTGTTCAATACTTTTTCCCTTTGTCATTTCACATTATTACACACAATTTAATTTCTGATCTTATTTGTTCTAATTTCTTTGTATGTATGGATTACTTGGATTGTTTCCAACATCTGGTGAAATTTTCAGGTCAATAGCACCGTTAGAAATATATTTAATGAAAGAAAAGGTGTTAAACACTTAGTTCAGCATCTGTAAATTATGAATCAGTAAACATCCTTAATATGTTAGTATGTGAGCTGACTTATCAACAATACCATTTTTTTTTTTTCTTTCTATTTGCTTGGTTCACTACAGACGAAGACACTGCAGCCATGTGATCGAACGCTCATAAGCGCTTTGATCTTCACGCATGCCGTGACGTCATCGATTGTGCGCATGCTCGATAGATACTTTGAATTTTGGCCATGCCAGGACATCATTGCTTTCCCCTCCCACACTAAAGTGTAATTTAAAACTTTTTGTGTGCCGATGCATGCAGTGTGTGTTCAGGGTGTGTTACACACACACAGATATGAGACATTTGGCTTGTAGCAGCTTGTTGAAAACAAAAGACAATAACAGAGTGGACGTGCTAACACATATGCAATGAATTCAAACTGTGTGTGGGTGTGCGTGTGTGTGCTGTGGATGCTATACTCATTTCCTGCTTAATTCACATCCTTGTGCCCCTGAGGCAAACACATACACATAAACGCACACACACTTGGCAAACAAAATGTCCCATCCCAGGAGGGTATGTTTCCTGTTGAGTAGGATTACACAAATCTAAAGACATATACACAAACACACAAGCACGCACACACACAAGCACAAACACACCTTCTCTGAATATTCATAGCAAGCTGTTGCACTCCTGGCCTGTGTGTGCCGTGTACTGAGTGGTGAGATTAAAGGAAAATAATGATAATAATAATAATAATTGATGTCATACACACGCAAGCCCGCTAAACTCAGTCAAAACTATAGTGAGTTAAATTCCATCCATCCATTTTCTTTCCCGCTTTTCCTCACTAGGGTCGCGGGCGTGCTGGAGCCTATCCTAGCTTTCTTTGGGCAAGAGGCGGTGTACACCTTGAACTGGTCGCCAGCCAATCGCTGGGCACATATAAACAAACAACCATTCGCACTCACATTCACACCTACGGGCAATTTAGAGCCTTCAATCAAACTACCATGCATGTTTTTGGGATATGGGAGGAAACCGGAGTACCCGGAGAAAACCCATGCAGGCACAGGGAGAACATATAAATTCCACACAGGCGAGGGGATTTGAACCCCGGTCCTCAGAACTTTGAGGCACATGTGCTAACCAGTTGTCCACCTTCCGCCATCAGTTAAATTAAAATGTAAAATAAATAAATAAATAAATTGTCAATTTCTTAAAATGTAACTTTTTAGGGTCAAAAAAAATAAAAATGTATACATTCAGTTGGTTTCTTAATATATTTAGAAATCATTTTATACATTAAAATGTGATGAAATGAAAATGGAGATTTAATTTTGGGGAGTAAAATTGTTTACATTTTATTTGACTGCCACCATACAATTAATTGTCATTTGAAATGGTGTAAATATTTATTTTTTTAAAAATAATTAAAACTATGCTAACTATGCCAATAATGCTCACATCCCTGATGATTGACTACATCCTCAAATCTAAACCCCCCAATTGGGCAAGGAAAAATTCAAAACCCCATTTGGGGGAAAAAGAAACCTGGAGAAGGGATCGCAGATGGGGGAGTTCCCCTTCCTTGATGACCAGGCTGCAATGGATGTTGAGTGGGCAACATCAAGTACTTTAACTAAATGTCAAGGAGCAGAAATAAGTCTTAAATTTGGATTTAAACATTTCTACTGAGGTACCAGCTCCAATATCCATGTGTTAGGGTATTCCACAGTACTGGAGCCTGAATAGAAAATGCTTGACAGCCTGCAGACATCTTTCTGGCTCTCGGAGTCACCAAAATACCATCTTTTTGCGAGTGTAGGTTTCGGGACGGAACATACGGTACAACTAAGTCAGCAAAATAAGAGGGTGCTAAGCCGTGTAATATTTTATGAGTAAGTAACAGAACCTTAAAATCACATCTCAAGTAGACCGGGAGCCAATACAACTTGGCCAGAATGGGGTTAATATGATCGAACTTTCTCATCCTCGTCAAAAGTCTTGGTACAGCGTTTTGTACTAACTGCAGGTTTTTAATACTAGAAAAGATTAGAAAACTGCACATTATAATAGTCAAGGCCAGCGGTAACAAATGCTTGGACCATGATCTGTGCAGATTGGATGGCCCGTATCTTAGCGATATTGCGAAGATGAAAATAAATGCAGTTTTGGTAATATTTTCAATGTGCTTTTGAAAGGAGAGAGTTGAGTCAAATATAACGTAGAGATATATTTGCAGATGATATCGCGAAGCAGTAGGATATAAATAGTGAACAAGAGGGGTCCGAGTACCGATCCCTGCGTGACCCCACAAGTGACATTGTAATACTCAGAGGTCACATTACCATGAATTACACGGTGCGTCCTCTCCGAGAGATAATATCTAAACCACGAAAGTGCTGGGCCTGTAATACCGATACGTGTTTTCGAGGTGATCTACTTTGTAGTAGTATATTGTGATCAACTGTATCAAAGGCAGCACGGAGGTCAAATAATAATAGTTTTAATGTGGTGTTGCAATCCATATCTAGTAAAAGATCATTCATCACTTTTGCTTGGCCGTTTCAGTAGAGTGGTCTGCCCTGTGCCATGAATCTGGACTGAAGAAGTTCAAATACATTGCTAAAGGCCATGTGATCATTAAGCTGTTGTACTACAATTTTTTAAAGACTTTTTTAAATAAATGGGAGATTAGATACTGGCGTATAATTGCAAAGACTCTCAGGACCGAGGTTGGGTCTTTTGAGTAAGGGTCGAATAACAGCTGTCTTGAAAGATGGAGCTACAGCACTGGAGGTGAGTGATGAATTTATAATATTTAAGATTGGAGGTCCCAAGAATAAAAAGAGCTCTTTAACGAGTTTCCCAGGAAGAGGATCGAGCAAGAATGTTGTCTGTTTTGCCTCGCTAATGAGTTTTATGAGCCTGCCAATGGATATGTCCTCAAAATTAGAGAGCATAGCCGGATGGGTATCCGTAGTGGTGCCCATATTAGTCTCAGTGATCAAAATATTCAACCGGGCTCAAGGCATGGTGTCCTTAACTCATTCCAAGGCATGGTGTCCTTAACTCATTCCCTGCCAATGCCGTCCAAAGACGTCATTCAGAATCCATCTATTCCCTACCAATGCCGTCTAAAGACATCAAAGGCGTTTTTTTTTTACGGGGATGGGTGGGGAAGGGTTATGTGCAGTTTGTGTGTGAGCGTCAAGCCTCTGGAGGAATGTCAAACCTGCAACATGGAATGGCACCCAGTAAAGGGCAACAATGCCTTGAGGTGAATGTCCCTTCCTCAGATTGAAGAAGAGGAAGAAGAAGGAGGGGGCGGGCCGGTGGGGTGGAACAGACAATGAGAAGAGACAAACATAATCAAAAGCTTCAAACTTCTGACATGTTTGTTTTAGTTCTCATGTTTTAATTTGTTGGAGTGTGTATTGGTATTGGATTAAATGTAATTTATTTAAGAAATAAATTTGTCAAAGGTCAACGCCTGCGTGCCTTTGCTCAGTATATAGTAGAAGCACCCTTTTGAACTAATACAGCCATGAGTCTTGAGTTTTTGAGTTTGAGTTTTTCACACCTGGATTAGGGGATCCTCTCCAGTTCTGTCAGGTTGGATGGTGAACGTTGGTGGGCAGCCATTTTCAGGTCTTTCCAGAGATGCTCAATTGGGTTTAAGTCAGGGCTCTGGGTGGGCCATTCAAAAACAGTCATGGAGTTGTTTCGGTATTACCAATGCTGTGAGACCTCTGGACATCACCCTGAAAACATTATTGGTTTTTGCTTAATTGTGTTCTCTTAAGAACTATAGCAGTTATAAGGCTGCCATTGTACAAAGTCACAGCAGTTTGTTGAGAAATAAAGTTCAGTTAAATTGAGTTTGAAATACAACTTTAAAATTATTCAGTGCAATAAATTCAATCAATCATAATCTCAGTTGTTTTACATTTAAACTTATACAAGGTGTGAATACTTTTTTTTAATGTTATGCTTTATGGGGGAAAATAAATTGTGAAAACAAAATATACTACCACTCTAATATATGTTGCGACTGGCGCAAGATTGTATGACTTGACTTGGTTGATTTTTTTCCCCCACAGTGAGTTGGGGCTTGCTTGAGACATGAAGGTTATGACTTGAGATTTTCTTGTGACTTGCACATACGTGCCTTACTCCCACCTCGACATAATGCTAATAATAGCATAGCCCGAATATTATTATTATTATTATTATAACACTATTAGAACCAACACTCAGTACAATGCAGTCAACTACAGATCAACGCACACATACATAGTTCAAATAGCTTTGGTGTTAGCGTTCGTGTTTTTAGCATTCGCATCAACAAGGGTTTGAAAAGTTAAAGACCACGACAAGAATAAAAACAACCATTAAACATCCAGGTTGCTCCTCCGGTAGACTTCTCCCTGCATCTGGCACAGACTCGCCAGCTATATCTGGCTGGCCCAATTAAAAGGAAGTCCTTCCGTCCAGCCAGTCTTTGTGGGCGCATCCAGTTGAACGCATGGCCTCAAGTCTAATCTGAGTAAAACGAGGGTGAGGATGAACGCGCTGGCCGAGGAAATCAATGATTCAGGGTAAGAATCAAGAAAACCAAGAACCAAGAAAAAAAGGTAAACAGCAGATTTCGCACCTTTACCAACTTTATATTCTCAATTGTACAAATACAGGAAATTGGGAATATGTGGTGAATTTAAACATACGTAGAAACTCACTAAATCATGCCAAGGTGTATCCAGGCAAAACTTTGCATATTGCAAGGGTTCCAGATGTGATTATTCGCCATCGAATACAACACGTCGAACGTGTTAGGAAACTATAGCATCTGGCACCAGTGCGTCTGATGGACACAAAATCTGGCAGGCATGCTCATCATAGCAGGACGCTCAAAAATCTAAACAGGACCTAATCTGTGACATGCACAAGTAGTCGGCATTACAATATAAAGGTACCATTTTTAGGGGATTTCTCACCCCGAGTGTTTTAAAATATTGCCATCCCGCACCAGTGCGATCGATTGACACAAATTTACAAAAAGCAGTAAAATGACCACCTGGCTTTAAAAGGCTAGGCAAAAGACAAGAATCACGTGGCATAGTTTTGTTTGTCTTTTGCCTAGAATTTTAAAGCAGCTTGGTCACATCGCTTAGTTTCGCTTAGAAAATGGAGCACCGTGATCGCATGGCTTCAAATTCCTATAGAATGTACGACAAGAATCACACTTGGTGCAGTTTTGTTTACAAAAGCTTCACTGTGACCATATGGCTTCAAAAATTACATGTGGCATATTTTTCTATACAAAAAGATGCATTGTAACAAATGGCTTTAAATTCCTACACCAGGTGACAACAACAAGACATGGCATAGATTTGTTTACAAAAAGCAGCACTGTGAACACATGACTACACATTTCTACACAAAACATGGCAATAATCGGATGTGACGTAGTTTTGTTCATTAAAAGTAGCACTGTGAACACATGACTAATTTTCTATGCAAAATATGACAAGAGCCAGATGTGGTGTGGTTTGGTTTACAAAAAGCAGCACTGCGAAAAATTATTTAAAAATTATATGTAAAAGATGACAAGAACCATGTGTTGCAGTTTTGCTTACAAAAAGCAGCATTGTGACAGAGCTTTTAAAAAACACATGGTATAGTTATGTTTACAAAGAGCAGCACTGTTGCTTCAAAATTGTATGCAAAATAAGACAAGAAGCACACATGATGTATTGTTTACAAAAACTAGGAGTGTGCGCTTTAAAATTCTATGCTAAAGACAAAAATTGCACATGGTCTACTTTGATTAAGCAGCTCTGCGACCACATGGCTTCAGAATCGTGGTTTTGTGGACACATTTTTTTTACTGACCACATGGATTTAAAATTCCACGCAATAGGCGACAAGAATCACATATGGCATAGTTGTGTTTCCAAAAAGCAGCACTGTGAACACATTCAATCCATCCATCCATCCATCCATTTTCTACCGCTTATCCGGGTCGGGTCGGGTCGCGGGGGCAGTAGCTTTAGCAGGGACGCCCAGACTTCCCTCTCCCCAGCCACTTCATCCAGCTCTTCCGGAGGGATCCCGAGGCGTTCCCAGGCCAGCCGAAGGACGTAGTCCCTCCAGCGTGTCCTGGGTCGTCCCCGGGGTCTCCTCCCGGTGGAACGTGCCCGGAACACTTCACCAGGGAGGCGTCCGGGAGGCATCCGAATCAGATGCCCCAGCCACCTCATCTGGCTCCTCTCAATGCGGAGGAGCAGCGGCTCTACTCTGAGATCCTCCCGGATGACCGAGCTTCTCACCCTATCTCTAAGGGAGAGCCCGGACACCCTGCGGAGGAAACTCATTTCGGCCGCTTGTATCCGGGATCTCGTTCTTTCGGTCACGACCCACAGCTCGTGACCATAGGTGAGGGTAGGAACGAAGATCGACCGGTAAATTGAGAGCTTCGCTTTTCGGCTTAGCTCCTTCTTTACCACAACGGACCGATACAAAGTCCGCATCACTGCAGACGCCGCACCGATCCGTCTGTCGATCTCCCGTTCCATTCTTCCCTCACTCGTGAACAAGACCCTAAGATACTTGAACTCCTCCACTTGGGGCAGGATCTCATCCCCGAACCGGAGAGGGCATGCCACCCTTTTCCGACTGAGGACCATGGTCTCAGATTTGGAGGTGCTGATTCTCATCCCAGCCACTTCACACTCGGCTGCGAACCGCTCCAGTGAGAGTTGGAGCTCACGGCTTGATGAAGCCAACAGAACCACATCATCAGCAAAAAGCAGAGATGCAATACTGAGGCCACCAAACCGGACCCCCTCTTCGCCTTGGCTGCGCCTAGAAATTCTGTCCATCAAAGTTATGAACAGAATCGGCGACAAAGGGCAGCCTTGGCGGAGTCCAACCCTCACCGGGAACGAGTCCGACTTACTGCCGGATATGCGGACCAAACTCTGACTCCGGTCGTACAGGGACCGAACAGCCCGTATCAGGGGGTTCGGTACCCCATACTCCTGAAGCACCCTCCACAGGACTCCCCGAGGGACACGGTCGAACGCCTTCTCCAAGTCCACAAAACACATGTAGACTGGTTGGGCAAACTCCCATGCACCCTCGAGGACCCTGCCGAGGGTGTAGAGCTGGTCCACTGTTCCACGGCCAGGACGAAAACCACACTGCTCCTCCTGAATCTGAGATTCGACTTCCCGACGGACCCTCCTCTCCAGCACCCCTGAATAGACCTTACCAGGGAGGCTGAGCAGTGTGATCCCCCTGTAGTTGGAACACACCCACCACCCCAGTCTGCCAATCCAGAGGCACTGTCCCCGATGTCCACGCAATGTTGCAGAGGCGTGTTAACCAGGACAGCCCCACAACATCCAGAGCCTTTAGGAACTCCGGGCGAATCTTATCCACCCCCGGGGCCCTGCCACAGAGGAGCTTTTTAACTACCTTGGTGACCTCAAACCCAGAGATAGGAGAGCCCGCCTCAGAGAACCCACACTCTGCTTCCTCATGGGAAGGCGTGTCGGTGGAATTGAGGAGGTCTTCGAAGTATTCTCCCCACCGACTCACAACGTCCCGAGTCGAGGTCAGCAGCACCCCATCCCCACTATACACAGTGTTGGTGGTGCACTGCTTTCCTCTCCTGAGACGTCGGATGGTGGACCAGAATTTCCTCGAAGCCGCCCGGAAGTCTTTCTCCATGGCCTCACCGAACTCCTCCCATACCCGAGTTTTTGCTTCAGCGACCACCAGAGCTGCATTCCGCTTGGCCAGCCGGTACCCATCAGCTGCTTCAGGAGTCCCACAGGCCAAAAAGGCCCAATAGGACTCCTTCTTCAGCTTGACGGCATCCCTCACCGTTGGTGTTGAAACTCCTTCTGACAGGGGATTCTGCCAGACGTTCCCAGCAGACCCTCACAATACGTTTGGGCCTGCCACGTCGGACCGCCATCTTCCCCCACCATCGGAGCCAACTCACCACCAGGTGGTGATCAGTTGACAGCTCCGCCCCCCTCTTCACCCGAGTGTCCAAGACATGTGGCCGCAAGTCCGATGACACGACCACAAAGTCGATCATCGAACTGCGACCTTGGGTGTCCTTGGGTGTCCTGGTGCCAAGTGCACATGTGGACACCCTTATGCTTGAACATGGTGTTTGTTATGGACAATCCATGACGAGCACAGAAGTCCAATAACAGAACACCGCTCGGGTTCTGATCGGGGGGGCCGTTCCTCCCAATCACGCCCTTCGAGGTCTCACTGTCATTGCCCACGTGAGCATTGAAGTCCCCCAACAGAACAATGGAGTCCCCAGCGCGGGCGCTCTCCAGCACCCCCTCCAAGGACTCCAAAAAGGGTGGGTACTCTGAACTGCTGTTTGGTGCATAGGCACAAACAACAGTCAGGACCCGTCCCCCCACCCGAAAGCGGAGGAAGGCTACGCTCTCGTCCACCGGGGTGACCCCAACGTACAGGTGCCGAGCCGGGTGGCAATAAGTATACCCACACCTGCTCGGCGCCTCTCACCGTGGGCAACTCCAGAGTGGAAGAGAGTCCAACACCCTCTCGAGAGGACTGGTACCAGAGCCCAAGCTGTGTGTGGAGGCAAGTCCGACTATATCTAGTTGGAACTTCTCCACCTCACACACCAGCTCGGGGTCCTTCCCTGCCAGAG
Source organism: Phycodurus eques (assembly GCF_024500275.1). Taxonomy (NCBI): domain Eukaryota; kingdom Metazoa; phylum Chordata; class Actinopteri; order Syngnathiformes; family Syngnathidae; genus Phycodurus; species Phycodurus eques. The sequence continues at coordinate 24,174,193 of NC_084527.1, forward strand.
AGGTGACATTCCACGTCCCTAGAGCCAGCTTCTGTAGCCGGGGATCGGATCGCCAAGGTCCCCGCCTTCGGCCACCGTCCAGCTCACACTGCACCCGACCCCTATGGCCCCTCCCACAGGTGGTGAGCCCATGGGAAGGGGGACCCACGTTACCCTTTCGGGCTATGCCCGGCCGGGCCCCATGGGTGCAGGCCCGGCCACCAGGCGCTCGCCTTCGAGCCCCACCACCAGGCCTGGCTCCAGTGGGGGGCCCCGGAGACCCGCGTCCGGGCAAGGGAAAACGAAGTCCATTGGTTGTCGTCATCATTAGGGGTCTTTGAGCCGTGCTTTGTCTGGTCCCTCACCTAGGACCTGTTTGTCATTGGTGACCCTGCCAGGGGCATAAAGCCCCAGACAACTTAGCTCCTAGGATCACTGGGACACACAAACCCCTCCACCACGACAAGGTGACGGCTCAAGGAGGGGAACACATTAAATGTCTATGCAAAAGATATCCAGACTCACACGTGGCAGTTTTGTTTACAAAAAGCAGGACTCTGATGACCTCAATTCTATGAATGACAAAAACCATATATGACGTAGTTTAGTTTACAAAAATGCAGCACTGTGACCACAATGCATCAAAATTCTATGCAAAAAACGACAATTCCACATGGCTTAGTTTTGTTTCTCTTTTGCTGTGGTCACAGTGCTGCTTTTTGTAAACAAAACTACGCCATGTCTGATGTTGTCTTTTCCACAGAATGTTAAAGCCATGTGAACAGCTATTCAGACAAAAAAATCCCAACTAAGCCTTAAACATAAAATAAAGAGTGTGCTAAATGACAAAATAATCTATTCAGTAATATGAATCCACAGACGTGTCATCATGTCGTGGTTCATTTAGCCAAATGAAAATATTAATCAAGCTTCTCGGCGTCGCTGCTTGCACAGCAGTCGTTTATCATGCATCATTGTTCATAAATTGGAGAAGAAAGGATTAGAGCTTGGTAAACAAAAGGCAGCGTTTGTCCCAGGAGAAGCCCATTAGGACTCCAGAGATGATGCGTGTTATTATCGCAGACAAAAACAGCATCCATCTGTCTGTCGATCGATCGATCGCTGAGGTGGGAATCTTCCCACAATGCCGAGCGGATTAATATGGCCAACATATTTAGCCGCACACTAATGATTTCTGCAGCTCACTTAGGAAAAGCTCCTACAACAAGGATCACAATGTTATTATGAAGTATGGATTCAGTTCTTATTACAAGTCTGTCTTTTTTTAAATCAGAATATTGTTTCAGATTTTTGAATGAAACAAGGGTGGACATTTCAGCAGGATAATGATCCAAAACTTACTGGCAAGGAAACTCAATTGGTTTCAAAGAAAAAAATGAAGTTGCTCGAATGGCCCAGCCAATTATCTGACTTGAATATAATCGAAAATCTAGGGAAATAACTGAAACTCAAGGTCCATAAAAGAAGCCCACGGAACCTTCAAGATTTGAAGACTGCTTGTGTGGAGGAATGGGCCAAAATCACACCAGAGCAAAGCATGCGACTAGTTTCTCCATACAGTAGGCATCTTGAAGCTGTCATTGCAAACAAAGGCTTTTGTACAAAGTATTAAATAAATACCAGTTGTCGTGTTTAATACTTTCCCCCTGTGTCATTTCACATTAGTATACACAACTTAATTTCTGAGCTTACTTGTTCTGCTTTCTTTGTATGTATGAATTACTTGGGTTGTTCCCAACATCTGGTGAAATTTCCATGTCAATACCACCTTTGGAAATGGTGACATGTTAAATACTTATTTCAGCTGCTGTATAAAGCGCATAATAAAGACTTGTACACGTCTTAGAAATTCATATGAGCACAACTCTCATTTACTAAATAAACGTAGGGCTGCATTTCACAATAAGAGCAAGCAAATAAAAAGAGAAAGTTATCCGTGTTGCGTTATACTGTCCTTGTCACGGTAAAAAAAATACAATAAAATAAAATAAAATAAAAAATAAAAAGCCTCACATTCGACGGTACTAATAATTAAAAGAGACACTCCGCAGCGCTAACGTTATGTTAGTAAAGTAGATTTGCGCTTCATCTTCGGTCCGTGTTACACCGAACGGGTGCTCGCCTTGCATTTCACAATGAAATGCGACCACACTCTTGCCATTTGTCTTTTTTCTCTCTCTTCTCAATTCGGCATTGCATTTTGCAACCGATGTCTTGACGCTTCTGAGTCCACGTGTTGGTGACGCTATAGGCGCGTTGTGTCTTATACGACACTGCCGTCTTCCGTCTTCCGTCTTCACGACCGTCTCCGCAGTAAACCTGATTTGCAGTTTTACATTTGAATGTGTTTTCTGATGTGCAAAATGTGAATTATTTTTTATTCGAGCCTTGCACACATACGTAGGTCAGCGATGTTGTGCGTTAGCGTACGCACATTCACAAAGCATCTTGCGTCCATCAATTTTGTGCGTCAGGGAGGCGGGGCTCGCATCAAACGAGATCCCAGTAATTTAACTGCACAGTATATAGTTTGTTTATATTAAACTGGATTATATCCTTTGTAACATAATTACAAACAAATTATAATATTAAATCAATGGAATAATACAAAATATTACAAAAATTATAATACATAATAAAGTACAACAAAATATTTAAAGGTATAATAGATTGCATGAATGTGCATCTACGAAAATAAAATGAGTGACAAAGTTGACAATATTTTTTATTTACTCAATAAAATAGCGAAATCCTTATTTTCACAAATACAGAACAATAATTGAAATCCAAAACAATGAATGAAATATAATTTAGAATGATAAATGATTATTTTCTTTTGTATTGGATGTGATTAGGATGTGTACCTAATGTAGTGACCAGCGAGCGTATGTACGTGGACAAAACACGAGCGGTCACGCAAGTACAGACCACACGCAAACGTTGGTGTCTGCGTGTGCGTGTAAACTTGCCACTCTGCATTTGTGTGCGTGCATGTGTGTGTGTTTGTCTGTGCGTGTACATAGCAGCGAGCAAATTTGGAGTGTGTGTCTGTTTAGTTTAGTCAGTGGGTCAATAGCAAGAGTGGAAGCCGGGCTTATATCCATGTGTTTGTGTGTGTGTGTCCGGATCGATGCGTTAGTGCGCTAATGGAGTGCGAGCGTGGGAAAGATTGAAATAAGACGAAGAAGAAGTCATAAGAAGTAACCAGAGCACACGGAGGATTTGCTTTCGTCAAGGACGAACGTATTGTTTGAATAAAAACGCTGAAAATAGACAGACGGGCTCAGCTGTCCAAAATAAAAAATAAAAAATTGCCCTGAAAAACAGCAGCAGCGCTGGGAAGTGTTGTTTTGTTGCAAGTACATACTGATTGGGAACGTATACAATGTCTAACTAAGGAGTTACTGTACCTAGTAAGTAGCAAAGGAACAAACAAACAAAAAACAGAAAGAAACTAGCTAACAAGAACTTTCCTGAAAATGTCAATAAATATTGAATTTCTTGGCACTTGTAAAGCTGTTATTCTTCTTATCTCATAACTAACTAAAAATGTTCCTTACAATGTCACTAAATATTGCATTTCTTGGCATTTGTAAAACTGGCATTCTTGTTAGCTCGTAGCTAACAAGGCATTCTTGTTAGCTCAATAGCTAACTAACTAGCTAAGTAAGTATCTATAAACCAATACATTTCCTTAAAAATGTTTTATAAAGCTGTTATTCTTGTTAGGTTTTGCTAACTAACCAGCTAACCAACCAACGATATTATTGAATATTGCATTTTTGGGCACTTGTAAATATGTTATACTTGTTAGTTTGTGCCAGTGAATGAAAAATAAACTAACTAACTAATGAACGAACGAAAGAACCAACTCAATAACTAACTAACTAAAAACTTTCCTAAAAACTTAGTCGCTAAGAGTTGACTTTGAGGTTTTGACGGTTGCCAAAGAGAAAGAACGTGCAGACTCAAACAGGACACAAATCAAGCTGTGACAGTGGGAGTACGAAGTGGCGCCTCCTGCTGAGACATAATCCCCCCCCCCCCCCCACCCCCCAAAAGACATGATTGACACGTGGAATTGGTTTTAAAAAAAAAAAACGTGTTGACGTGGTGCTATGTTTATCGATGTGACTTTTCCGCTTTACTCTAACGCCAAGAATTGTCGCACCATTCCCAACACAGCTGAATCTTAAATTGTGAAACTTTCAATTGCACTCCAGTTCAGTAGGGAACAGGAAAGCGTGTGACAACGTGGTTGACACTGGAGAAGACCTGCTCGCCATCTATAGCTATATCTATATCGACATCTACAGTATATTTATATCGCTGCCATAACTAGCTAGCTAAACAAATACAGCGGAACCTCTGATTACGGATGACTCTGTTTACGAAAAATTTGGGTTATGTACAACATTTTCGTAGAAAACTTAGCCCTAGTTACATATTTTTGGTTTGCGAACGGTCTTGGTGTGGACAAAGAGAAGGATCTGTTTTGCTTCTACTTGCGCTGCGTGACGATCATTGACTCTGCATAACGCTTTGATGGAAACTGAAAACTGTCTGCCCGGCAAGCTGTTCGAGGCCGAAGTTCCGCCTCCAGATCTTCGATCATCCAATCACAAATCGAATATTTAAACTAGTGTGTTTTCACTTATTTCTATACTGCACTGTATTTCTTTTTCACCACAGACTGATTTTAAAAAAAGCAACTTAGTTTTGTGGCTGGAATGGATTAATTGCATTTCTCTTCATTTCAATGGGAAACATTACCTCGGGTTAAGAACGTTTCGGGTTACAAACAGGGTCACGGAACCAAGTTCATAACCCAAGGTTCCACTGTAGGTAATTAGTTCTACTGCTGTTATGATCATATTCTCTTTAGCTAAGTGCAGTAACTACCAAGAAAACTAACAACTAAATTGGTGTCTCAAGCATACAAACTAGCAAGCTATTGTCACACTAACTTATTAGCTGTTGAGCTCAATAACCACTAGCTACAGCAACTAATTGATTGACTAACTAATTACTGTAGCCACCTCACTAACAAACTAAATAACTTCAGTAACCAACTGACTGATTAACGAGCAAACTATCTCACTAATAAAACTAACTAGCCAGAGTAACTAACTAACTAACTATGTACAGTAACAAATACCAAAACACATTTAACTTTGACAACTAGCAAGCTTACTAGCAAGTTACTAAAGTAATTAACTGATTGACTAACTCAGAATAACTAGTTAGCTAACTAACAACAGTAACTCACTGACTGACTGACTAACTAATTAGCTCAGTCTCACTGACAAACAAAGTAGCTAGAGTAACTAACTGCTGGACTGAATGACTAATTATCTCAATAACAAACTAGCTAGAGTAACTAACTGGTTGACTATCTCACGAACCAGCTACAGTAGCTAAAAGCAAAAAAAACTTTAACTTTGATGACTAACAGGTGGCACGGTGAGTGACTGCTTAGCACATCCGCCTTACAGTTCTGAGGTCCTTGGTTCAAATCCGGCCTCGCCTGTGTGGCGTTTGCATGTTCTCCCCGTGCCTGCGTGGGTTTTCTCCGGGCATTCCGGTTTCCTCCCACATCCCCAAAACATGCGTGGTAGGTAAATTAAAGACTCTAAATTGCCCGTAGGTGTGAATGTGAGTGCGAGTGGTTGTTTGTTTCTATGTGCCCTGCGATTGGCTGGTGACCAGGTCAGGGTGTACCTCGCCTCTCGACCAAAGATAACTGGGAAAGGCTCCAGCACACACGCGACCCTAGTGAGGATAAAGCGGTACAGAAAATGGATGGATGGATCGTTTTTAACATCCAAGGGTCCTGTTGATGCATTCATTCAAAATTAAGAAAAGCAATTCAAATGTCATCAGATAGAATTAGTGATATTACTTTGAGAAAGTAATGGATATAGTTACACTACTATTAAATTGTCAACAGGGTAACTTTGTATCCAACTGAGTTATCAAAGTGATCTTCCCCAACACTGCGAACTAACGAATGAACGAACGATCTATGTAACCCATGTGAGGTCTCGAGCGAACATGCTGACTCAACTAACGAACTAACACTACATTCACACTATGTTCCCAGCGGCCACGACAGCCTCGTTTTCGGCCATTGCGGACACAACGGGATTGCCGTGAGACAACGCTGGCAAACGGAACAGGCAGTGATTACAGTGTCGGCCTTAGTAAAACGGGGTGCACGCAACTAAACATGAGCGTACATAACACGTAGTAACGTGTCGTGTGTGTAACAGCACGTAATAATACAAACACGTAATACGTAACACAACTTGGAGGCAGTCTGTAGTGTTTCGGTAAGCCTACAGTATTTATTTGAATCGACTTGAATACATCGGGGGGAAAATGGCCAAAATCCCACAGCGCACTACGTTTTGGGCTAACAGGGCTTGCCGTGGCCGCCGGGAACAAAGTGTAAACCTAACCTAAGTAACTTATGAGTAAAAAAATAACACGACAGAAACATTTATGCGAAGGGCAATGATGTAATGTAGGAATCGTCAATTTGTCTTCCGACAATGCCGTAATAAAAGTGTTGAACGAGCCTCTTGTTTCCCAAATCCAACCAAGACATCATTAGTCATTATTGTACAATTTAATACCCACAATCTTATAAAGCGCTATGTTCCATCACAACACTTTTGGGAGGGAATGGCACTTTAAACACAAGCTTCCCTTCATTCTAACAGATAATGCTAGCATATTAAAGTACACGTGGAACTTTTTTTTGTTTTAAAGTAGAAGTCATTCTTCTGCTCTTGTTGATTGACAGGTGTTAGCGCCTGCACTTTTTAAGGTTAGTGGCAGTTTTTTCGAGCCGGTTTGAAGGCACATGTCCGTCAAAATGATTGGCTGACGCATGCAGACACACACACACACACACAAACAAACACACAATGTTTTCATTCATGAACACGAAGAAGAAGGCCAGAACAGACATAGCAGTCAAGGACCTTTTTGGGCACAAATTATATTCTCAGCGACCTTCCAGGACAAAACTTATTACCTCCACCAAGGAAATACATTTTTTAACAGTTTTTTTTTTTTTTTTTTGGGTGCTAAAATTATTTATCTGAACAAAACTAAATATATTATACATTGAAATACGTCATACTTAAATATATTTAAAAATATAAATTTAAATTCATCTCATTATTATTAAATGCATTGCAAAAGTAATATATTTGAATGTTATTGAATACAAATCTAAATGAAATACATGTAGTTATTAAAAGCATTGTATTAAAAATGCTTGCCTTGTCATGATCGGTGCCCTGCAGTTCCTCTTTTGGAGCTCGGGCGACGCTTTGTGCCCCGCTCTCCTTCCCCCCCCGAGCAATTATCACCTCCTCGCCTGGGCACCTGTTCCCAATCAGCACTCATCACTGCCTGTATTTAAGCCTGCCTGACCCAAGGATCCGACGCCAGAGTATTCTCGCTCCCACGCGGTACAACAGCCTACGCATTTGCTCCTCGACATTAAGATTGATTTGCTGACTCCTGTGCTTGAACACCTTCAGTGCCCTCCTGTGTTGCCTGCCACTACGCTCACTCCGGCTGCTTTTCCAAGTTCTCTCACCTGGTCACACTCCAGACCTCCGCACGCTCCCTGCTCCTACATACCGCCATCATGCCTTGGAATTCCTGACATTGCGCTTATCCCAAATAAACCATTACCAACTGCTTCCTCTGCTTCTTGTCTGCTTTTGGGTCCAGTCCAAAAACCGTTTGATACAAACTATGACATTTCTAACTCCGTATTTCCGCGACCATAAGGCGCACCGTATTAAAAGGCGTAGTCTCAGTTACGGGGTCTATTTCTGTATTTTACACATACATAAGGCGCACCGTATTATTGGGCGCAGGCAGGCATGGTAAAAGATACGCAAGCTTAAAACATACCGTAGCATGCATGCACGCTAAAACAATGTTTTTAAAAAGGCAGCGGGAGAAAAACTGACTTCGGTTGTACTTTATTGAAGTAGTTAACAATGTACTCACGTTATTTTTTTTTTAGCAATCCTCATCCACAAATCCATCAAAGTCCTCATCTGTATTCAAAATGAACAGCTGGGCAAGTTCTCCATCAAACACGCCGGGTTCCCTCTCGTCATTGTCGGAGTCAGTCTCGTTGTTTGGGGGGCTCCTCAGAAATGATGCCGGCGTTTTTCCTGCTTCCTCCACTTGCGAACCATGGATTCGTTGATCTTGAATTCTCTCGCGGCTGCTCGATTCACGTGTTGTTCCGTGTAACTAATAGGTTGCAGTTTAAACTGTGAGCTAGAGGAAGTGGCTAGTTATAAATATACAACAACAACAAAAATACAAGAAATGTGACTGACACGTCTGCACGGAATGAACTGGAAAAAGTCACATTTATGATCATATTTCCATATTTTGGACACAAATATTTACACACTTTCAATTTTGATGATGCACTCTTGGTCCCTGCCTGGTTCATGGAACCAAATTACCAAAGTCATACTCACTTTCATTCATTATATCGTGATTAAAAAAAACAACTGTTTTAAGACCTCTCTTTACACAAACCTACATGGACAAAAGGATTTGATAGACATTTGTCTGTATATTGTATTTCTGAAGAGCAATAATAAGACTTAGTTCAATTCATTGTTTTTAACCATTAGAATGTTAAATGTGAGCTTTTCCATCTGACATTTTCTAGAAGAGTAGAAGCTGTCACAGTACTTTAGTCCAAATACTCGATTTCTGAAGCCGACTATCTATTGTTCCATTAGAATAGAATGGAAACTGTCTCAATACATTTATCAGACCACAATAATAACAATTAAAGTTCATAGCCAACTTCTGTATCGTCCATTTAGAACGTTTAGCGTACATTTGCGGTTCTGGGACTTCAAACTGGGTGAGGAAAATGGCGGCTGACGTCAAACCAAAGTGCTCATGCCAAAGCAAAGAGTGCCTCCTTTGTTTGTTAGCAGCGTTGGTTGTTCGCTGCTCTCATGTCAATGGGGCAGCAAAATGAAATTGTCTTTTATTTTCATTTTTAACATTTTCTTCCTCGTGGTTCAAAAGTTCTGCAGTTCCGGAATGTTCTTGTAGAGCTCCAGAGATTCGGGGTTGGAGAAAGCCCCGCGCTGGGAAACCTCGCGACCAGCCAGAACTTGCTTCACCGCCACCTCCACCTTCTTTCCGCTCAGCGTGTACTAAACAACAAGAATGGAAATGACATGATGGGTGTGTTGTCACTTTTGTGAACAATTTTGAAGATTTGTTCCAATTAAATTAAATACAAAAATTGTGTTAACCTCAGTTGATTAGAATACAAGAATATTGTATTGGTGACATTTCAAATACAGGTGTAAATTTAGTATTTTTTGGTCACTTTTATTGACAATTTGGAAAATGTTTTCAAATTAAGTTAAATTGAAAACTGCATTAAATTAATTAGAATATAAGAAAATGTGATTAAAAATATTCCAAATAAAGATGCTGATCCAGTATTTTTTGTCACTTTTGTTAACAATTTCGAATACTGCTTCGAATTATGTTAAATTAGAAATTGCATCGAAGTTTACCAATTAGAATGCAAGAATAAATTATGACATTTCAAATATAGATGCTGGTCATATATTTTCTTGTTAAGAATTTCTGGTATTTATCCTTAATTTTATGGTTAGTTTTTGTTCAAGTTGAATTCAATTTAAGTTGAAAAATTAAAATTAAAATACAATCAATTGTAGAGCAGTTTCAGATGTAGATATTTTTGTCACTTTTGTTAACAATTTCTCACATGTTCCTCAATTTTGCAGTGAATGTATGATCTAATTAAATAAAAAGAAATTTGAAATAAAATCTAAATAGATTTCAGACATAGTTGGTGACCCAGTATTTTTGCTGTCACTTTCTAAAATTCTGCAGTCAAAGTTTGTAAAATTAAATTAAATTAGTGCTGTCACAAAGATGCTGAGATGGTATTTATTCTTCTCACTTTTTTTTTTAAACAATTTCTGACATTTTACATTATTTCGCAGTGAATGTTTAATTCAAAATTAAATTTAAAATAAATTTAATTGACAACCTGTGTGCATAACGCTTTAGTGGCTTACAGTAATATTACATTTAAATTGAATAAATTTAAAATACATTAAATTAGCCGAATTTCAGATGATGATGATGTGGTTCCAGTTTTTTTTTCCTCATCCCTTTTTTACCACTTACTGATATTTTTCTTAATTTTGCAGTCAACGATTGTTAAAATTCAATGAAATAAAAATAAAGAAAATAGAAGGACACTATACAATTAAATGCACTTTTGTAGTTTCAGATAAAGGTGCTAATCCAATGATTTTTGTTGTTGGCACTTTTGTCATAATTATGGCAGAGTTTTCTTCATTTTTCACTGCCCTCTGTCAACATTTGTTATTATTAAATTAAAATAACATTTAGTCAAATGAAATTAGTGTAGTTTCAGAGGAAGGTGCTGATCCAGCAATGTTGTTAGTTATCACTTTTATTAACAACTTGTGATATTTTACTTCAATTATCACTGCCATCTATGTTTGTTGAAATAAATGAATACAAAAAGCTAATTCAATAAAAAAAAATATGAGCAATAAATTTAATTAAAAAGAAATATGATTAGGACAACTTAAACACAAAACGGTACAGTTAAATGAAAAAAAAATGAATAAGCCATCCATTCATTGTGTACCACTTATCCTGTTTCGGGTCGTGGGAATAAATTTAATCAAAGTAAAATAAATGAATACAATTTTATGAAATGAAAATTTTTCAAAAATAGATGCAATTTAATTTGACTTGTGACATTTCAGATAAAGGTATAATTGTTTTTCTTATTATTGTTTTCACTTTTGTTAACATTTCTAGGTGCGACAATCTTCAGGCGTATTGCTGCTTTGCCTCATGGGAATGATTCTCAAAGTGTGGTACGCGGGCTTCCTCGTGTGCTAAGTACCAAAGTATCACTGTCTAAATACAGTTCAGTCTCATAACTTTTACGTTCAATAAATTTGTATTTAATCTTTAAGAACTGTTTGTTTTAATCAGGTACAATTTTATTTACCTTTTATATGGAATACATTTCAATTAATTATTGTGCTATTGTGCTTTTGCGCTGTATTAATTTTAAAACGCTTTAGTGGCTTACAGTAATATTACATTTAAATGTAATAAAACTTTTTACGGATAAAACCTCTGTCATGTTTTTGCTAAATACTTTTGAGTGTACTATTACAGGAATGTCAGGTATCTGGAGCAGGAGGGCGGGCACGTGACGGGCGGACAGCGCTTTCCGAATGGCTGCCTTCACTTTGGCCACCAGCTCAGCGCTGAAGGGCTTCTCGGGTGCCATCTTGAGGAACAGGAGCACCCTCTCCTCGCCGTCGGCATTGTACTGAGGCACGCACAGGCTGTCCGATACCTCCTCGAAGGCCTCCACTGCCGTAGGTACAAAAGGAAGGCATGGCGACTTGTTTTACATTGACTATTTTCTGTGTATATAAAAAGTCTGCACTCCCCTGTTCGATGTAAAAAAAAAAAAAAAACATAAAAATAAAAATGAGACAAAGATATAAAATTTCAAAACTGTAGCCACCATTAATGCAATCTGTACAACTCAATTGAAAAAAAAAGTAATCATTTTGGAAGTAAAAATTGACAGGTTGCACAAGTGTGCACACCCTCTTATAACTGGGCATGTGGCTGTGTTCCAAAATAGCCAATCACATTAAAACTCATGTTAAACAAGAGTCAGCACACACCTGACACCATTTCAACTGCCTCTGATTAATCCCAAATAAAGCTCAGTTACAAACACTTATTTACTTTTACATAGTTACAGTTAGTTACTTTGTCGCAGTCACTTAATTACAGTTAATTACAAACTGGGTTATTACTGTCCCTGGGTTAAGAATCAGCCAATCACATTCAAACTCATGTTAAATGGGAGTCAGCATGTAAAGTGCCTCTGATAAACCCAAAATTCAGTTTAGGTGTTCTAGTAGGCTTTTCTTGAGATTTCTTATAGGGTTTGTGCTAACACTGACTGTTATTTGGGATGGTTCACAATTCCCTCAAAGTTATCTCAAGTTGCATTTTAACTCTGCCTATTCGTTGTGATTTGATTGTGCCTTATTTAACTTGTGACCTTTCTTTTTAGGGACCAGCCACCTATCAAGGGAATAAAGATGGACATTAGCTATGGCGTACAATATTGTATTTTTATAATGTTTTAACAATATACGCTGTTCCTATTTCGAAATAAATTTTCAGACTTGATTCCCTTGAGGCTCACCAATGTTGTAGATCTCAGAACTGCCAAAGCGAACACCATTGGGGTTCAATGTTCCATCACTGTGGAACAAATACACAGACAAAAAAACATTAATACAAATACACACCTAAGTACGACGAAGGGGGGGAGAGGGTGAAAATACTGTCAAGACAAAGCATAATTTTTTAAATGAACACATTTATAACAATACCTTTAATTTTTTTCAACTCAGCGTGAGAGTCTGCCCTTGTTTAATGTTTTTATCGTCATTAATTTTATTGTTTTATGTTTGTTTTGTATTGATTTTTATTTATGTACATCGCTTTGTTTCAGCTGCATTTGTTTTTTAAAGTGCTCAATAAAGTTGATTTGTTACATTTTTGTCTTTTTTTCTGATACTTTGTGTTATTTTCCAATATTTGTCTATTATATATTGTCTTTTTTTTTTTTTATTAAACTATTGTTTGGGTATTTTTATTTCAATCTAATATTTCCGTACTGTGTAATTTTCTTTTTTTTTGTTATTTGTTTCTAATATTTTTGGTAAATTCTATTTTGAATTATTTTTAAAATATTTTTCATGTGTCTAGTATTTTGGAATAGTGGAGTATTTTTGTATTATTTTCAAATTGTACAATTATTTTTGCAATTCAATTTCTTCTAATATCTGAGTAGCCAAATTGTGAAACACTTTTACATTTCAGAAAACAAATGAACAAAAGCCAAAACACTTTTACATTTCAGAAAACAAATGAACAAAAGCTGAAACACTTTTACATTTCAGAAAATAAAAGACGAAACAAATTACAATTGAGCCAACCCGGAAAGGGAACGTCCAACATTATTAGGAATCCTGGAAGGACGCGCCCTGCTCCAATCTTACTGGCTCCAGGACACGCGCTGTATCCCGGGAGAACACGTTCCACTGCTTCCAGACGGTAAAAGAAGTATCTGACTGATTAAGTGCGGCGGCGTTAATATAATTGCCATTAACCATAAAGCCCGTCGAACACTGTGCAACGTGGTCGAATCCGACTGGACCGAAGCATCGCATAAAAATAAGAGTTGCCGACACCCCCTCTGCACATTGAGCGATTGTATTATATATGGACGCCCTGAACAGCGAGCCTGTATAGGCGTTTGATGCTGTATATACTATATACTGTACTTGATCACATTTCTTAAACCATAAAAAGATAGATTAAACGTTAAGGAAGAAGCAGGTTGTTAAAAAGAGCGGATGCTAGCGACAATTAAAGGGAAAGTATGGATATTTGAAAGGAAGCTGCCGGCTCCATTCATTTGAACGTACATTCTGGCCACAAACTTTGCTGCTTCATGCACAGGCACATTATACATTATGAATATAGGTTAGTATTCATGTAAAACAACATTTGATGCTTTACGTACTATTTATATGGCTCGAGCCGAGGCGAGGCGGCGGCACGGCTCGCAAACCCGGAAATGGATTTGCACCGTAGGGGAAAGCGTCTGTGCATTTTGATTGAATGTAAACTGGGAGGTGAAGACGCCGCGCAACGGAGATTATAATTTTGAATCGCGTCAAAACCAGCGACCCGACCGATCGGCCGCTCAAGAAAACAGTTGCCAAACCACGCACACTGCGCCATAGTTCAGTCGGGTTCGGCGGCGGTGCTCGGTGTGAGCCAGCCTTAACCAACTTAATCCTAACCTTAACTCATCCTAAACTGCCTTAACCCCAACCAGAGTCCTAATCCTAACCAGAATAAACTTCTTTGTTTTTTTAAAAATTATATTTGGGATGGATGTCTCGTTACATCTGCGGAGCCGGCCCTTTCCGAGATGCAGGAGCCAATCATGTTGTAGCGGGGCGGGTCTGTCGAGAACGTTGTGGGATTTCTAAGAATGTCTGTGAAATGGGACGTTTCCTTTCCGGGTTGTCACAATTGTAATTTGTTTTGTCTTTTGTAAAAGTGTTTCTGCTTTTGTTAATGTGTTTTCTGAAATGTAAAAGTGGTTCGGTTTGTGTTAATTTGTTTTCTGAACTGTAAAAGTGTTTTGGCTTTTGTTGATTTGTTTTCTGAAATGTAAAAGTGTCTCACAATTTGTTATATTGTATACTTCCAGGTCACCATAACAAACTGATGATGCTACATTTTCCTAAAAAGAAAAGATTTAAACTGTTAATCAACAATTGTTTGTGGCATGTTTTTGATATACGTTGCTGTAAACATGATTTTAGCACTGCGAAAAAAACGAAATGTGACTTAGAGTACATGCTTTTTTTAAAAATTGAAAACAGGGAGAGTTCTTTCACCAAGTTAGACCTTAATGAGTATATGAATGGTGTTTTTCCAACAGTGTGCTGAATAGGAATACACAAAGGGAGTCCACCTATGGTGCTTGACATTCGTTCAAAGACTTTAAAAGTAGAATACATGACTTGGCGGGAGTGTGATGGTCTTTCCGAGAGCTCATCCCTTTAAAAATATAGACGAGGGTGCTTTACAGACCTCCTGCCGAGCATGACAATGCCTCCCGTCTTGGGATTGATTTTGCAGTAGTCACCGTGGGCCCACACACCTACAAATACCAACCACAACACAAATTGTCATTCTTGTAAACGTACAAGTCATAAATTATATGAACACTGAGAACAAGAGTGGGCTAAATCCATTTTGGTGATTTTAAGTTAAGCGCAGAAATTAATAGAGGATCTCTTGGATGAGTTGTCGCTGCGCTCTTGGGGTAATTTTGGTTGGCCAGCCACTCCTAGGAAGCTTCACCTCTGTTCTATGTTTTTGCCATTAGTGGATAATTGCTCTCACTGCGGTTCGCTGGAGTTCCAATGCTTTAGAAATGGCTTTGTTAACTTTTACATCCTGACAGATCTCAATTAGTTTCTTTGTCATTTGTTCCAGAATTTCTAGATCTCAGCATGATGTCTAACTTGTTAGGATCTTTTGCTCTACTTTGTCAGGCGGGCAGTATCCGACCTGTGTCTGGCTAGAGGAATTGAACTCGGGTATGAAAAAGCACAGTTAAGAGTATGTGTTAGCGGGGGGTGCAATCAGTTTTTCCACACAGAGCCATGTAGGTTTGTATCTTTTTTTTCTCCCTTCGTAATAAAAACAATTTAAAAACTGCATTTTCTGTTTACTTGTGTTGCCTTTGACTAATATTTTAATTAGTTTGAAGATGGGAAACATTTAAGTGTGACGAACATGCAAAAACATAAGAAATCAGGAAGGGGGCAAACACTTTTTCACACCAGTGTACCTTTCAGATGAATACCGATTGAAATTAAGGTTTAGGTCCAAATTTGACATAGACTGCACTCAACACTGACCCAACTCCCATGTTTTATTTTTAAAGAAACTTGTTTTCTTTGAGTTATTTGAGGTCTGAATATGTTGCATCTTTTTTTGTTATTTTGACCATATCATTTTCTGCAAATAAAAGCTATAAATAAAAATTGGAATTCGGGAGAAATGTTGTCAGTACTTTAAAGAATGAAACAAAAATTATTATTTTACTCAAACATACCTATGAATAGTAAAATCAGAAAATAATAGTTTTCCAGTGGTCTCTTATTTTTTTCCCAGACCTACAGTGTATATATACCAGATAGAAGCCTTTATAAGCATGGTTTTGTGTAAATTGGGCAAAAGGAGTTTTCATACCACCAAAGCATTTTAACCCTCCAGTATGTTATCCAACTTTTCAACTGCCAAGCAGAAACCATTTAAAGGCAATATTGTTCTTTAAAAAAATAAATAAATAAATAATTAATTAAAAGAAAAACTGTTCTAAAATGGCATTTTAACTTTAGGTCTGTTTAATTTTGGCCAGGGATATTTTATATTAGTTTTGTACTGTTTTGTACTGAAATGCAAATAAATGCATTTTTCCAGAGGTACCAATATTTGTCTATGTCGATTATATGATTCAGTCGTCCACTAAAATCCATTTAAATTAAACCATGTTGCTTTTTAGGACAAATATTTTTATACGATTAAAATCTAATTAATTAATCTTGATTATTTGCTCAGGATTAATTCATTTCAAAGCCTCTCGTTAATTGGATAAATTTTTTAAATAAAGTCCCACCCCTAATACATACAGTAGATAAAAAGACATTTTCTTTCCTCACTGACATGAAATAAGACAACTTTTCCTGTTTTAGGTCAATTAGGAACATGTTTGCTTAACAGCAAATGCAGTTTTCACATGTGAAACCCAAAGCTAAAAATAAGCAGTATGTTTAAGCAATCAATCTAAAAGGCAACACCTGAGCAACTAGAAACACCCATCAGTCACATGCTCCAATACTTTTGCTCGCTTGAAAAGTGGGTGGGTTCAAACAAAAGGTGATCTGTCCTGAGTTGTTTAACACATCTAGATATAAATACCATGAAATAAAAAGCTGGTATTCTGAACCTTTGTCTCATATTCATCTTTTGATCTGAATCCCAAATGTCTTCAGTATACAACAAAAACAAAGGACTTGACCTTGCCGTTCCAATACCTTTAGAGGGGACTGTATGCACATTCCGGACCAAAGCATATTCATCTGTAGGACACAGAACCTGTCTCCTTCCTGAGCGGTAAGATGCCTGGACATTCCCATGGTGTTTATACTTGCTTGAAAAGATAAACGTCGCACCTTCAGGCATCTGGAAATTGCACCCAAGGATGAACCAGACTAGTGCATGTCCACATTTCTCAACCTGATATCTTGTCTGATTTCTTTTGGCTTTTCCATGATGTTACACAAAGAAGCAGTGTGTTTCAGGTGTGCCTAGTTCAAATACAACCACAGGTGCCGCTCTAATGTTTTCAATAATTACAATTTTAATTTATAATTAAATGTTGTCTAGATTTTTTTTCATTTTTCCCCTAATATTCCTGTTTTTAAAAAAAATATTAGTGTTAATTTTAATCCAATAATTTTGTCTTTTACTACTTGCGACCACAAATTCTTCCTCCGCTGAGAAAACTAGTTCATTATACGCTGTTCATATCCTTAGAATCGTTTTTACAAAATCCAAACAAGTTGTAGAATTTCAAAATCTGAAAACTACTTCACGACTTTCTACTGACCCGGGAAGGTGGAGAAGTAGGCTTTGTGGTACTTGCTGCTGTTGTCGTCATTCCAGAAACGCATGGGCTGGCACGGAATGGGTTTCAAACACACCAGCTCGCCACTTTCTCCCCAAACAGGCTTACCTACACAACAAACACATTAAACACACACACACACACACACACACACCTGGTGGTGTATCCCTTTCTTCTCCCTCAGTTAAAGGGGCTTAGCAAACTCTTTCCCCACAGAAAGTGTCTTTAAATGATCCACTGGCCAGCAGGGGACTTAATCAAAAATCAATGGGGGAAAAAAATAGGAATAACTTGAAAGCTAGATAAAAAAATTGGCTTATGTTTTTTTTCAGGCGAGTTTACTCTGTTCCGTCTAATTACTCTTGGATTAAAAAGTCCTCTCAGGAGAACAAGTGTGCGCTGTTATGACAGTTCATTGCCCAAGGTTAACTTTGCAGGCCCTGTAAACAATTGTATGTTTGTTAATCTACAACACTCATCGCTTACCTTCAAAGTTCCACGCTTCCACAGCCATGCCCAGGTTTCTTGTCTGGATCTCTCCCCGATACACCGGCACTGTTGGGTTCTGACCCATGAAACATGACACGATGTCTGTGCCACCTGTGTTAATAAAAAAAAACAAAAAAACATTTTAATTGTAATTGGTTATTTAACATACATGGTTCAAATGGCGCCACGGTGGCCGACTGGTTAGAGCGTTCAATCCTCGGCCCCGTCTGTGTGGAATTTGCATGTTCTCCCCGTGCCTGCGTGGGTTTTCTCCGGGCACTCCGGTTTCCTCCCACATCCCAAAAACATGCATGGTAGGTTATTTGAAAACTCTAAATTGCCCATAGGTGTGAATGTGAGTGTGAATGGTTCTTTGTTTGTATCTGCCCTGGGATTGGCTGGCAACCAGGGTGTACCCCGCCTCCTGCCCGATGATAGCTGGGATAGGCTCCAGCACGCCCACGGCCCTAGTGAGGAGAAGCGGCTCGGAAAATGGATAGATGGTTCAAATGTGGGTTCAATCAGACAAAATCTGATTAGGAGTTTGTCCTTGACAGAATCCTGGAATTGGCCAAATTGACCCTAAAATGGCAACTTCAAAGCAAAATAGCAGACTCTCTGTGTCTTTTCAGACATGGCTTCTTGAGAGATTTGTGTAGGTCTACTCATGATATATACATCCATCCATCCATTTTCTGTACCACTTATCCTCACTAAGGTTGCGGGCGTGCTGGAGCCTACCCCAGCTAACTGCGGGCAGGAGGCGGGGTACACCCTAAACAGGTTGCCAGCCAATTGCAGATGATATATACATGTCTATCACATTTCATGTTGCAATACAGGTTTTGGGAGTTGATTTAAAAAAATAAAAATACGAGTCAGCGATTAGTCATGTTTGGTATGGATGTCGTGATTCAACTTTTTCACCTCCAATCCGGTACTGATATTGGAGCCTTTAGTTTTGGCCGATACCGATTGGATCCGCTACCAGCAATAATCATCCATACTTTGCTTATTTTGTAGTATGGAATGTTAGAAAAGGCTTGATCAAGTGATATTACTCAAACAGCGAACGATAATCAGCAAAAGTAGGTATGAGAAAAACTGACCCTTTTATTATTAACCATTTTCATTCAATGTGTGTTAGCTTTGAGCTAGCGATTTTTGTGAACAAAAACGAAGAAAAAAACTAAGTCTGATGTATCTGAACATTCAATAGGTTTAATTATTTTATTTGTGGTCAGTTCTACAGTGAACTTCAACTGGAGTGTCAAACAACTTTATGCAAGAAACATCCACTCTTACTCCCTGCTACTATGGTAGCACCTTAACAACCTGAAGTTGTGATCACAGGGGCTCTGCATGCTCTCCGGGCGCTGCTGGATAGAAGTGCTGGCGCAGCATGCAATGGACTGCTTGTATAAGAGTGGTGAAACAAACATTTTAGATCCGGTCCAATCCGATACTCGTTTTTTTGCTGACATCGGACAGATTTCCAATCTCAAAGATCGGATCGGGACACTCCTAATGTTTAGCGCTGTTACCCTGATCTAAAGTATAAGATCTAAAGCGTCATAACAACATAGCAGATTTCCTGTTTCTTTTCAGGCATGGATTCCTGAGACTTTTTGTGAGTCTACTCATGATTGTCATGCCTCCCAAATTTCATGTTGCAAGTGAAACTGGCTTCTGGGGCTGAATTTTTGAATAAGACATTGAGGTTGTCTGATTTGAGTTTTGGATTTTAGAGCCAGTCATCCAACTTCCCTGCCATGCTTCAACCACACACAATTAGGAAAACAAAAACTCTTTGTAACATTGTGATGCCCATCTCTTTAGTAGACGTGGTTTAAATTTGGCAGGAATTGCACAAAATCTCTAGGACGAGTTCATTTTTGAAGGACCGCTGAAAAAATGCCCCAAATTAGCCTAAAATGTCCACTTCAAAGCAAAATGGCAGACTCCCTGTCTTTTCAGGGATCCAAACTTTTTTTTGTGGGTTTGCTCATTATAGACAAGTTTACTAAAGTTTGCGTTACTAAGTGAAACAGGTTTCGGGGGCTTTCGACGAGTTCGTCTTTGACGGGCTCCTGGAAATGGCGAAATTGACCCTAAAATGCATTCCAAACCTCTTGTGGGTGGAAGTCTAGTAAGTCTGTTTATCCAAATCAAGCTATGCTGGCATGTTACCTTACAGTATTTATTTATTTAACCTTTACCTATCCAGGTAAGGCAATTGAGAACAGATTCGCTTTTGCAATGTTGACCTGGCTGTACAGAGCAGAGTAAAGCAAGGCAAAATAAAAGTTTTTTATTTACTATTTTACCATATTTTACCTGGCTGCCTCAGTCCCCACTGAAACATTTTTATCAACAGCAGGTGCCTGTAGTAGTCTGCCAAGGCTACTGACAATGTAGACAAACATTTATTTTTATTTTTTTACTGCACAGATATTTCATCCCAACATCATCGCTTAAAAACTTTAGTGAGGGATATTCTACATGATCGGTCCACCTGTTTTTAGCCTGTTATGCTATGATGTAATATGTTTTATGCACATATGTAACTATATCACATTGTATATGTGCTGTATACAGTATGTATTGTTTTTTATCATACTTGCACTTCTCAATTGCCTTACCAGGTTAAATAAATAAATAAATAAATGTAATTAAACTTACCTTTGCGTAGTGCATAAATACTCTGCAGCGTATACCAATTTATCTCAGGTAGTTCTAAATAGTCTACTTCTATTACTAACACAACAGTTCTGTCTGCTGAAAATAAATCAAAAGAAACCTCAAATTATGCATTTGGGACTTTTTGTTGGTTTTTCCTGTTGTACCAAACTTGTAACAAACCGTGACCCCAAAAATGAGGTACCGAACCGTGACTTCTGTGAACTATTAAACCCCTACTTTTCAGGCATGGCTTCTTGAGACTTTTTTGTGGGTCGACTGGTGGTAATCTCATGATGCTAAATTAAACTGGCTTTGGGGGCTGATTTTTTTTCTCTCCATTTGTCTCTTTGCACTTTGTGGTGTTTCTGACGACTGCAATTTATCTCCTTTCTTCCATTGTTCCACATCTACCTGGTATGCATGACAGCCTCCGTCATCCATCTTGTTTGCTGCTCTCTGCCCTTCCTTGCTTCCTTTCTATCTTGTCTTCTTCTTCTCATCAATCCCTGGGCCTCACTTTTATTATATCAGGCTCTCCTACCGAGGTTTAATGAGATCCCAGGGGGGTCCAGAGGAAACTTCTGATTAAATGACAAGCTCAAGAGTGGGAAGATGCACAATTATTTCATTATTGTGCTGACTTGTATGGGCAGGCACACAAAGTGTATTTTAGGCACTGTTGCTTCCTTTGGTGTCATGTGCAAGTGAAAGTACAGACCATGTAAGACACTCCCCTGTTTTTACTACATTTATCTCAATACCAGACATGTATTTATATCTCAAGGCTTCTCATGTGAGAGAACCTTTGAAATCCTGTGACAGAGTTGGCGGTCATGACCTGAGGCAGGAGCTTAGTTTAAATTACTGACTGGATATGGGCAAAATTCATGATTTTTTTATTTTTATTTTTTTGCGGTGTCTGTCCTGTACATGTAGTCCAATTTTGGAAGCAATCGGAAAAAATCTCGAAAGAGTGGTTCATCTTTGAAGGACAGATGTAAATGGCCAAAATGATCCCAAAATGGCAACTTTAATCCAAAATAAAAAGCCTACCTGTGTCTTTTCAGGCATAGCTTCTTGAAACTTTTTTTTTTTTACAGGTCTACTCATGATATGTCTGTCAAATTTTATGTTGCTAAGTTAAACTGGCTTCAGTGGCTGAATTTTCCCGACAGAAATGTGACAACAAATTCAGACAAAAGAAAATGGCAGCATGTTGCAATAGAATTGTAAGCTAGCTGTTTAAGAAGTTGATTGCAAGAGGGAAGAAGCTGTTGGAATGTCTGCTAGTTCGAGTTTGCATTGATCGGTAGCGCCTACTTGAAGGAAGTAGCCGGACGAGCCGCTGACCGGGATGTGCAGGGTAAAACAAGATGACAGCAGAGAGGGAGAATGACATATGGAGAGCCAGACCATCTTAAATCAGGATGGGGTAACCCAGCAGTGAAAGTGTTAAAATCCCCCAATGAGAAGCAATGGGGGTCTCACATCACCTGCTGAAGTAATTTCTCTGTAACACACACACACACACTCACTTGGACACGGTAAAGACACACACGACACTGGTACATGCATGACACACACATACAGAGAGGGTGTGTTGTCAGGGTGAAATGGGTAGAGGGGTCCCGTCGCATATGTCACAATGACCACCAGTTGGCCACATATGCTGGGATAAATCCTGACACACACGCACGCACGCACGCACACACAAACACAAACACACACAGTCATGGCCCTAGGGGTCAAGGCTAGGTAGGCTGGCAGCCAATTGCATCACAGCCTGCTGTCGTTCTTGACAACGACGAGGAAAAGCAAACGGGGCGCGGCCCACTGTTGAAATGGGTGAAAATTAATATGTACAGTAAATGAGCGCATATATAACTCGTATGTCACTAGAAGACAGCACCTCTGCCGAAGTCCAACGAAATTGGACTTCGGCATTGGACCAAAATTGCATTGGACCAAAATTGGGCAAAATAAAGTTAAGGGCAAATTGACCTTAAAATGGACCACCTCATTCCAGAATTGCAGTCTTTCTGTGTCTTTTTAGGCATGGCTTCTTGAGACATTTTTTGTGGGAATACTCAAGATAGACATACCTACCAAATTATTACCAAAGTGAAACAGGATTCGGGGGCTGAATTTTCAAACAATTCAAGGGAGCCTGGCAAATGGAAAAATGGCCCTGAATGGTTGCTTTGAACCAAAATATCAGACTTTCTGTATCTTTTCAGACATGGTTGCTTGAGATTTTTTTTGTGGGTCTAGTTGTGATAGACATGCCTTCCAAATTTCATGTGGCTAAGTAAAACCCGTTCCAGGGGCTGAATTTTCAAAAACACTCGTGACGATGACTATGACCTACTCAACCTAAACGTCGCTGTAGGCATGTAGCTCAAAAGACGTGAGTTGTATCTACCACATGTGGGTAGAGTAGCCAAATATTGTACTCAAGTAAGAGTACTGTTACTTTAGAATAATATGACTCAAGTAAACGTAAAAAGTAGTCCTCCAAATAATTCAGAGTAAGAAAGTACTCATGAGTTACTAAGTAACTCATGAGTAACTTCTGATTTATTTTTTAAATCAGAGCCTGAAGGTAAAATAAAACAAAACTAAATAGAATATGACTGTGCAAATTCAGATATTGTTGAGTAATTTCACTTAATCTCTGAGCAATACCACTTAATCTAAAACAATAAAAGCTTTAGAAAATAAATTCAGGCAAATTCAGCTACAAGAGATGGTGTTATACTAAATTATTTCTACAACAGACATTGATAAAGTGTGTGTGTGTGTGTGTGTGTGTGGGTGTGTGTGTGTGAGAGACACACACACACACATATACACACGGTGAGAGAGAGAGAGAGAAAGCAAGAGAGAGAGAGCGAGAGAGAGAATGAGAGAGAGCGAGAGAGAGAGAAAGAGAACGTACCTCAGAAGCTGCATGTCTTCCAATTAGTTGTGACCATAAAATATTGCTAATGTTGCCATATGCACGGCAAAAACAACAGTAAAAAAAATCGGCAACTTATTGCAAGGTGTTTTCTCAAGTTAGAAGTGGGCTGAAATATCCAAGTTTGGGCAGTGACAAAACTACGCTGCATGTTAACGCTGTTGTTTTTCGTAGTCTGTAATGTAAACACGAGTCCCGCGCAGCTCTCCCGACTCACTTTGATTGGCCTGCGAAGCCCAATAAAAGACTTGTGTCGTTTGATTGGTGAACTTGAGCCAAACATTACTGTGCTAATCACAGTGGATTGGAGCAACGGCGCCACATGGGGAAGTCGAAAACGAAAGTCTAAAAATAGATCACGAGCACAATTATTGATAAATGAAAGTAACGAGTGGCATATAGATTATTGTAACAGAATAAAAGTACAGTTTCTTCTTAACATAAATACTCAAGTAAAAATAAAAATATGCTTCATTAAAACCACTCTAAGTAAAATGTATCCACAATGTTACTTGAGTAAATGTAACGAAGTAAATGTAGCGCGTTCCTTCCCACCTCTGGGATCTATCTATTCATATCTATGGGATTACACTTATATCGTGCTATGGACTAGCTACGTTAACTTCTAGGACCTTTTGTCGCTATGTGTAATATAAAGTGTAAAAGCCTGTAAATAACGCATACAAAATATGGCTCCATATATTACTTGGTGGGAGGGAAAATCTATTTGTGGATGTGTAAGAACCTTTTACTGTCCATCCTTTCACGCCTACTCCGTTGAATGTGTGCAACGTGTGTGCGCGCAAAATGTGTCAGTCAGTAAATGTTAAATGTTTCAGAGCTCACACAGAGAGACAGATAGCATTCTGCCACCCTGTCAGCACAACAATGAACTGAAAGGGCCTCTGTGGGTGTGTGGGTGTGGAAAAATTTACTTTTCTATACATTTTTCCCTTTATGTGTCAATCATTTTTGTAAGCTTGTGTGTGTAGGAACCACTTGTAGGGGAATAAAAGAGGAGAAAAAACAAATAAAAATCACCCGAGATGGAGCCCAGCAGCACGTCACTTTTGATGCAGCGGTACACGTAGTCGTAGCTTTGGGGCTTGAGGGGGGAGCCCGTGGACAAGATGGTGTGCAGAGACTGCAGGTTGTGGGTTTCGGCTGCGGGGGAAAGATAAAAATAAATAAATAAATGATTGGAAAGAAATTGTGAAAATTCAAGGGAAAGTGCACGAAGATGATTGCCCCGTATTTTTGTGTTTAAAACATGTGGAGTAGAGGCAAATGTTAAATATTAGGGGTGGAGCTTTAATGCATTAATCACGATTCATTAATTACAAACAAATTAATTAGTTTAAAAATATTGATGCATTTTAATCGCATTTTGTGTTCCAAACAACACAGATCCTTTGTCAGTGCACGATTTCCCGGAATACCAATTACACTGACGCACACATCAGAGCTCAGCTACCAAAATGGAGAAATTGGATGAAACAGCGTTGCTCGGACCTGATGGGAGGTAGATTTCATTTAAAAAAAACTACCCGATGGAAGCGTGGTTTTGTACAAATTGTGCAAAAAGGAGTGTTCATACCAGCAAACCACTTAAACCCTCCAACATGTGATCCAACTTTTCAGCTGCCACACAGAAACCATTTGAAGGGAATACCGTTCCAAGAAAAACTGTCACTTCAGGTTTTGGTACGTTTCATTTTGGCCAGGGATATTTTCTATTAGTTTTTCAACAGTTTTCTATTGAAATGCAATTAAATGCATTTTTCCAGTGTTAATAATATTCCTGTTTGTGTTCATTATTTGATTCAGTCGTCCACTTAATTCCATTTAAATTAAACCATGTTGCTTTTTAGGATAAATATTGTTACACAATTAAAATGTGATTAATCGAGATTACTATTAAAGCCTCCAATTAATTAGATTTTTTTTATCTTGAGTCTCACCTCCAGTAAATATATATACAGTTGGGAATTGTGATATGAGTGACCCAACTTCGGCTTGTCCCATTGGGGGTTGCCACAGCGTGTCATTACACAAATGTAAATATCAGACAAATGTAACCCAACTGTTTTTAAATTGTGATTTCATTTATTAAGGACTAAAAATATTCTAAGTTGTGTGTGAAAAAGTAATTACACCCTTGTTAAATCATGAATTAATTGTGGCTAATCAGAATTTTTGGTTAATTTTCACTGATGACGCCCAAGCTTGATTACCTCCAGACCTGTTCAATCAAGAAATCATTGAAACAGAATCTAAAAAAAGATTTAAAAAAAAAAGAAAAATGAAATGACACAATCCAAAGAAATTCCAGAACAGTCGAGAAATAAAGTAATTGACATCTGTCTGAAAAGGGTCACAAAAGCTATTTCTAAAGCTTTCGGATTCCAGCAAACCATAGGGAGAGCCATTATCCTCACATGGAGAAAACATGCAAGTGGTGAACTTTCCCTGAAGTGGCCGGCCTACAAAGATTACCCCAAGAGAACAGCAATGAGTCATCCAGGAGGCCACAAAGAAACTCACAACAACTTCTTAAGAACTGCAGGCCTCCCTTGTCTCAGTTAAGTTTGTGTTAATGACACAACAATAAGGAAGAGACTGAGCAAAAATGGCAGAGTTCCAAGACGAAAACCACTGCTGACCAAAAAGAACATAAAGGCTCAGCTTACTTTTGCAAAAAAAAGTTGAGCTTTTTGAAAAGTGTGTGTCTCCTTACATCTGGCGTAAATGTAGCACATCATTTCAGAAAAAAGAACGCCATACAAACAGTCAAACATGGTGGTGGTAATATGATGGTCTTGGGCTGCTTTTCTCCTTCAGGAACTGGACAACTTGCTGTGATCGATGGAATTATGAATTCTTCTCCTTAACAGAAAATCCTGAAGGAGAATGTTCAGCCATCAGTTTGTGACCTCAAGCTGAAGCGCACTTGGGCCCTGCAGCAGGATAACGATATAAAACACACCAGCAAATCAACTTCTGAATGGCTTAAAAAAGCAAAATGAAGATATTGGAGAGGCCTAGTTAAAGTCCAGACTTGAATCCGAATGAAATGCAGTGGCATGACCTTAAAAAGGCCGTTAATGCTTCTAAACCCACATTTTTGCTGAATTCAAACAATTCTGCAAGGAAAAGTGGGCCAAAATATCTCCACAGAGATGTGAAAGACTCATTGCCAGTTATAGAACAGTTTATTTCAGTTGCTGCTGATGAGGATGACACAACCAGTTATTAGGTTGAAGCAAAAGCAAAGCAAAGCAAATGTATTTATATCGTGGATTTCATACACAAGGTAACTTAATGTGCTTTACATGATTAAAAGCATTTAAAAACAAAGGAAAAAAAAGGTTATAAACATTTAAAACAAAGAGGAAAAAGATAAAAGTACAATTAAAACAGTGTACAGTGCCAGATCCATCCATCCATTTTCTGAGCCGCTTATCCTCACTAGGGTCGCGGGCGTGCTGGAGCCTATCCCAGCTATCATCGGGCAGGAGGCGGGGTATACCCTGAACTGGTTGCCAGCCAATCGCAGGGCACATAGAAACAGACAACCATTCGCACTCACATGCACACCTACGGGCAATTTAGAGTCTCCAATTTATGCATGTTTTTGGGATGTGGGAGGAAACCGGAGTGCCCGGAGAAAACCCACACAGGCACGGGGAGAACATGCAAACTCCACACAGCCGGGGCCGGGGATTGAACCCGGGTCCTCAGAACTGTGAGGCTGACGCTCTAACCAGTCGTCCACCGTGCCGCACAGTGCAAGATATATCATTTAAAAGTGGAAATGCTCTAAAAAGCATGAGAAAAAAGATTTTTTATCCTGAAACATTCACACTTGGGGCTGATGTCACTTCTGTTGGCAACTTATTCCATTTCTGTGCAGCATAATAGCATAATGTGCTCTGTCTGCACACTGATTGAGGAATATCTGCAACATTTGCACAACCAACATTGTCCCAGATTATCGCACTTTAAACCGCATACACTCCTTGAAGTCTCGGCGCCCTTTGCACAATGGTCATTGCACCGGACTATTGCAATATTAGTCATTCAAACTGCTCTAAGTGCTAGAGGACTCTACATCTTTTTGCACAATTGTCCAAAAAAAAAAATGTACCGGCATTACCAGATAACTAGCAACCCTTTACTGCTCAGTGACTGTTTTTTTTTTTTTTTTTGTCAATGTCTTTATGTCTCAAAAGTGTTCTCCGTCAATTGACTGTCTGTTGTCGTACTAGAGTGGCTCCAACTACCGGAGACAAATTCCTTGTGTGTTTTTTGGACATACCTGGCAAATAAAGATGATTCTTATTCAGGCAGCTCCTTTGACCTCAAGATTCTCATTTGCTCTGACATGCACTATGAGCTGTAAGGTCTTATATAGAATGGGTGTGGCCTAATCAAGTCCAATCAGTTTAATCAAACACAGCTGGACTCCAATGAAGGTGTGGAACCATTTAGAGGATGATCAGAAGAAATGGACAGCACCCGACTTAAATATATGAGTGTCACAGCAAAGGGTCTGAATACTTATGGCTGTGTGATATTTCAGTTTTTCTTTTTCAATAAATCAGCAAAAATTCCAATAATTACACACGTTCGTGAGTAACACAGCAGTGGTTACCAGACTGTACAAGAATAGTGCCTTATATCCATCCATCCATCCATTTTCTGAGCCGCTTCTTCTCACTAGGGTTGCGGGCGTGCTGGGGCCTATCCCAGCTGTCATCGGCAGGAGGCGGGGTACACCCTGAACTGGTTGCCAGCCAATCGCATAGTGCCTTATAGTTTGGGGTAAAATACTATCTCCACACAAATTCCAACTTTGTACTAGCTCGACACGCTGCAACCTATTCACACTCATTTTTAGCCTCGCAACAACACACAATTTTCTATTTATCTTTTGGTGTGCCTGTCTCTTTCTTTCTTTCACCAGTATAAGGGTTATTTTCTTCCGGTAGTTAGCCTCTGTGTTTCCCTATAGATCCCTCGTAGATTTCATTAAATATTCTGTAAAATTCCAAACTTGGTTGTGTTTTGTGTGTGTTTTGAGTTTAAGTAAGCCTCTACCATCTAGAACTCGTATTTCATAAACCTTTAGATTATGAAACTCATAAAAGATTTGTCGTTGCTTTTAGGCAAATCATCGTTATACATCACCACAGATGCATTTGATCCCACTTCTAACACCAACTGTCACTGTCACACATCTGCGGAGCGGTACTCACAACCTGGATTCCAACCTGGGCCAACTGAGAAGCCTGGCTCTTTGACATGGGAGACATACTGCTTTTCCTCACAGCTAACTATCTCACTTCTGACAACTTCTTCAACTCACTTCCACTGTCCCACACAGGAGCCCCATTGCAGGATCCTTTCAACTACGCACACCAGGAAAGAAACTCCCATTTCATTACACCATTTCTGATAGAACTCTGAGGAGTAGTACACAACTGTAGTGACAACATGTTTTGTCACACTCCGGATCCTTTGTCTAAGATATATATGCTTGTAATTCAACACATTTTATTCCACTCCTGACACAAACTGTCACAACACAGATTCCAACCTGGGTCTATCAAGAGCCAGGCTTGTTGACATGTTCTGCAGATCTCTTAATACTGCTTTCCCACAAACGGCTAACAGTCCCACTTCTGACACCAAAACTCTAAATGATTCAAAATGATCTTAAATGTGTTCCTCTGTTTTAATCAACCACAACTTAAAACGCCTGTGTTAAGAGGCACCGGTGAATCATTACACCCCCAAAAATTTATGTAACCGATTTGCTGCATTTATGCTAATTTTTCCGGCCAAAACAAGGGCAACGGTCCGGCTGTTAGCGGAGAACGAGAACAGCGCGTCGGCCTTTGTGGCAGTCGGGAGTGAAAAAGGGTCGTAAGATTAGCGGGACGGCTAATAAGCACTGACACCGCTCCGATTACGAGCGCGGACCCATTTTCTATCTCTGGAGAGTCGCAATACTAAAACCAATTAGCCGGCGCTCCCGGTGACTCGTTTGAACGAGCATAACAGGATCTTTTATGCCCGTGATTTAGTGTCAAGCACGGCAAACTGTTGCTTTTGCCGCCTAAATGGCCGAAAGGACGTTAGCACTCAAAGCCGATCGTTGCCATCATCATCATCGTTATTGTGTCCATCTGCTCTTATTGTTAAAGCACAAATTTACTGGCACTGGCTCAATGTGGACTGTTTTGAACTGCTATGTGTCTGTGTACTAGTGTTCACACTTGGACAAAATTGTTGGTAACCCTCTGTTAATTAATGAAAAACCTACAGTGGTCACAGAAATAACTTGAATGTGACAAAAGTAATAATAAATACAAATTGTATGAAAATTAACCCATGTAAAACAGACATTGCTTTTGAACTGTAATTCAAAAGAATTATTTAAAAAAAAAAACATGAAACAGGCCTGTCAAAAATTATGGTACCCTTAACTTATTTTGTTGCACAACCTTTTGAGGCAATCACAGCAATCAAACGATTTTTGAAACTTTCAATGAGACTTCTGCACCAGGTATTTTGGCCCACTCTTCATGAGCTCACTGCTCATGTCACAGGTTTAAGGGGTGCTTTTTCCAGACGGCATGTTTCAGCTCTTCCAAAGATGTTCAATCTGATTTAGATCAGGGCTCATAGAAGGCAAGTTCAAAATAGTATTGCTCTTAGCCCTTCTTGGATGTTTTTAGCTCTGTGCTTTGGGTAATTATGCTGTTGCAAGACCATGACCTGTGACTGAGACCAACCTTTCTGACACAGTGCATCACATTTCTCTGTAGTCTTGAGATTTAATTGTACCCTGCATAGATTCAAGACACCCTGTGCCAAATGCAGCAAAGTAGCCAGAGAACATAACCGAGCCTCCTCCATGTTTCACAGTAGGGGTAGCGTTCTTTTCTTAGTATGCTTAATTTTTGCGTCTGTGAAAATAGAGCTCATGTGTTTCGACAAAAAGTTCCAGTTTTGCGTGTGTGGGTGGGTGTGTGCGTGCGTGCACGCGTGTGTGTGTGTGTGCTAGTGAAGAGCTTCCACACACAGCGAATCGAAAGTATAAATTCCTGGTGCGAGCCAATCAGAGGTAGAGTGGGACGGGTTATCGTTCCATACAATGGACATGGGAGTTTTGTTCTGGACTCGATAAATTTTCATTGTTGTGGTAACACCCGCTACGCCGCTCACGACGCTGCAAGCCGCGGGTAGACCGGCATTTGCAACACAACCACAACTGGGACACTAAAGGGAAAGCTAACTGTTTATTTCAGGGGTGTCAAACTCATTTTTGTCACGGGCTACATGTAGTCATGATTTCCCTCTGAGGGCCGTTATGACTGTGAACCCATATAAATGAATTATTGCCTCATATATTTCTATGTACACTACAAATTGATGGATAACTCGTTTTGAAATCAGAAGCCTATATAAACATGTTTTCAACTATTACAACATTTCTTTTAAAAGGGTGATTGGTAACAAGAAAAATGCTTGCAATATTTCAACAACATTACAAGCAGACATGCAAACACCAAAGACATAAAAAAGACTGGGGAAAGAAAATGAGCCACTCATGCAGGATGTAGCCGCAAGCTGGAATTCAACGCGGGAAAGGATCTCTCGTCTACTGAAGAATCAAGAAGCTGGTTTTGCTGCTTTAGATAAACAAAAGCACAATCTAGTCTGAAAAGTCATGTCCTTCAGCCATGCGGGTAAATAAAACAATTCATAATTGCATTTAGTGTTTCTTTAAAAAGCTCTATGTTTGACATTTATTTTGTAGATAAATAAATACTTTCCTGAATTATCTACTGCAGATTTGTGACTGAACTCCTTGGAGGTGAGACATACAGTATGTCTCATGTTCGGTGGTTTTACCTGCTCTCTGCCACCTGTACCGCACCATGGAGGTCTCCGATGATTACTCTACATTGTGAAATTCAAGACTGCCTTGACAAAGGACTTATCCCAACATGTAGCTACACTCAACCATGAATGGCTGAAGATGGCCACTGTGATTGACCCATGCTTTAAGGATTTAAAATGACTTGCAAGGGAGAGCAAGCAGAAGTTTGGCTCAGCCTTGAGACCCTATTGCAGGAACCATGTAAGGATACCACCACACAGGAGCCAGCAAAGAAAAATAGCCTTCTTTCACGCTTCAGTTTCTTCAGACTCTGATTCCGACGAGGAAGCCCTGTGTAGCAGAGCCCTGAATTTGTACAGAGCAGACTCAACCATCAGCGAAACAGACTGCCCACTCCAGTGGTGGTCCAGTCGAGCAGGGACTCGTCAACATCTGTCTGTCCTAGCTCGCAAGTATCTGATTAGCCCCGACACTTCTGTTCCATGTGAGAGGCTGTTCTCATTTGCAGGTCACATAGTGACAAAAAAGAGAGCTGCCTTGAGCTCTGGTCATGTGAAGAGGCTAGTTTGTCTTAGCAACTGGCTGAAAGAGAGGGAGCGATTCCTTACACCAATTTTTGTTGGTTTTTGGGGGGAAGCCTGGAACGGATTAATGGCATTTCCAATCATTTCAATGGGAAAAGAGCATTAAAGTGTTTTGAGTTACGAGTGTGATCACGATACAAAGCTTTTATCTCAAGGTATCACTGTGTGTGCATGCATGCGTGCGTGCGTGCGTTGCTGACCGGGTTGAAGGTTCCTCTCCTGCAGCACAGACAGCCACTTGGCTCCAGTGCCGAAGATGCTGATGCTGAAAAATAAGAAGACACAAAAGACAAAATATTATTTAGATCACAGATAAGTGATGCTTTTTAACATTAGTCATTGTAGCGGACATGCTCACCGCAACCTGAGGCGCCACAGTGACTCCCCCACGGCTTGATAAACTGGTTTCTCCCAAGCGGCCCTGCTGTGAGACCACCACTAAGAGGACACCTGGCGTACTTCAAGTGGACCCTAAACTAATTAACATCTACCCTAGAAATCTGAACTCCCAAACATCAAAGGCCCCCAGATGTTTTCACCGGACCATTTGTCTTTGAATAGGAACAAATCACCCATAGATTTCATTAAATATTCTATAAAATTCCACTCTTGGTTGTGTTTTCTGTGTGTTTTGAGTTAAAGTAAGCCTCTGTCATCTAGAACTCGTATTTCATAATATGTAGCAACCTTCAGACAAAATTAGTTTGATTTTAACGGTAAAAACGTAAATTGGACTAACCCGGAAGTGAACGCAGGTGTTTACCTTCCTTCGTATCTTTTCCCAAATTAATTACATTTAATATCAAAACCAAGAAACTCTACATCTTGTAGCGTAAACACTAACTCGAAGCATTCCACCTATGATACCAAATGTCACAGAACTCTGCAGCAGAGATAGGGGACTGGAGTCAACTTGAGTTGCCGGTTTTATGACTTGCGACTTGCTTGGCAAATACTTAAGAAAGACTTGGCTCGACTTCAGACTTGGTAGCCAAGCCATATATACACACACACACACACACACACACACGCACAGCGGCTGGAATAAGTATTTGACACGTTACCATTTTCCTCATTAAATCTATTTCCAAAGGTGCTATTGACATGAAATTTAGTTGTGTGTTATCATGTTAAATGACAGGGGGATAGTATTGAACACGCCAACTGGTATTTATTTAATACAAAAACCTTTTGTTTGCAATGACAGCTTCAAGACGGCTCCTGTATGGAGAAACTAGTCGTAAGCATTGCTCTGGTGTGAATTTGGCCCATTCCTCCACACAAGCAGTCTTCAAATCTTGAAGGTTCTGTGGGCTTTTGTTTTTTTTAATGGGCCATGAGGTTTCAGTTATTTTCAGGGATTTTTGATTGGATTCAAGTCAGGTGATTGGCAAGGCCATTCTAGCAGCTTTCTTTTTTTTTCTTTGAAACCAATTGAGAGTTTCCTTGGCAGTATGTTTTTGGATCATTATCCTGTCCACCCTCGTTTCATTTTCATCATCCTCATAGATGGCAGCAGATTTTTGTCAAGAACGTCTCGGTACATTTGCCCATTCATCCTTCAAGTTTACCAGTACAATTTGCTGAAAAGCAGCCCCACGCCATCATGTGCCCAGCTCCGAACTTCACTCTTGGTATGGTGTTTTTAGGGTGATGTGTAGTGCCATTTCTCCTCCTAACCCTAACCCTAGTGTTGTGCATTATGGCATCCAAACAGTTAAATGTTGCTTTCATCCGACCAGACTATATTCTCCCAGTATTTAACTGTCTTGTCCAAATGCTGTTCAGCAAACTTTAAACGAGATTTAACGTGCTTTTTTTTTTTTTCAGCAATGGGGTCTTGCGTTTTGAGCGTGCATACAGGCCATGGCGGCGGAGTACATTACTCACTGTTTTCCATGTGACTCCTCTGTTAGAAATCTTGCGAGGAGCACCTGATTGAGGCAAATTTATGGTGGTATGATTGGCTTTCCACTTATGTATTATTGCCCCCACCATGCTCATTGGAATTTCAGAAGCTTAGACATGCGCCTGTAACCAATGCCATTGTTATGTTTTGGAACTATTAGTTTGCGATGGTCTTGAGACAGCTCTCTGCTCTTACCCATTATGAGATATGTCTTGACTCACACCTTGGCAATGAGACCTTTTTCTAGGCCATCAATGAGGACTGAACCAGCTGATATTCATATGCACTGACAAGGGGCTGGATTGCTGTTTGATTATTGATAGAGTTTAGGTGTTATTTGCTAATATGAGAACATGAGTACAAATGGCAAGGAGGCGATTCAAACGTTTGGAATTTTTATTTTTTTAAATTTAAAATCGGACTTACCTCAGCACAAGCACACAGAGCAGAATATTTATTTGAAAAAAAATATAAAATACGGATAATACATGGATAGCACCAAATCGGTGGTGTGTATTATACTTAGGTAGGAGGGTTTTCCTAATTTTGGGGGTCGATTGTGGGGGTGCGTACACTTGACATCATATTATACACAAGAAATTACGGTACGTAACAAAATAAAATCTGTAAATATGAAAATATGAGTGTTCATGTTCATCTTTTCCCCCTTTTCATCTCTTTAAATCTCACAAATGTGAACTTCACATAAACTAGCAGAAATAAAATCAGAAAATGAGGTGTTTAAACTGACATTGATGTTGCTCATATCACCCATTTAAAGGAACATCACACTTCTATTTTTAAACTTTATACTTTGATCGACACGAACATTTCCATCCATCCATTTTCTGTACCGCTTATCCTCACTAGGGTTGCGGGCAATTTAGAGTATTCAATCCACCTACCACGCATGTTTTGGGGATGTGGGAGGAAACCGGAGTGTCCGGAGAAAATCCAACCAGGCACGGAGAGGACATGCAAACTCCACACAGACAGGGCCAGGATTTGAACCCCGGTCCCCAGAACTGTGAGGCAGACGTGCTAACCAGTCGACTAACGGGCCGCCTGACACTAAAATTTAAGACCAAAAAAATATATACCTCTGGTCTTTTTTTATCATCTTAGATTTTTGTCAGTTTCCTTAACACTTGTGGTAAGCTTCAAACAGGACAATCATGCTCGAATTCCACTTTTTAAAAATTCTTTTTTACTGCTTTTGAAAGTTGTCGATTCTGTCACCGTCCCAATCCTCAGAGGAGCCTTTTCCAAATTGTCACGGTTTATCATCGTCTATCTGTCTCGAATACGTGGTTAAAAGTTTAGAAGCTGCCTGACAAAATCTCGAGGAGGACTTTTTAGGACCCCTGTTAACAGTCAAAATGAGACTAAGATCATCACTTCAAATCACGATGGCTGCCTTTCTGTGCGTTTTCGGACATAGCTTCTTGGGACTTTTTTGAGGGTCTACTTATGCTAGACATGTCTTTTAAATTTCATGTTGCTCAGTAGAACCGTCTTCAGGGGCTGATTTTTCAAAACCCCCGAGAAGGAGTTAGTCTTTGAAGGACCCCTGGTAATGGTGAAAAAGTAAGCCTAAATGACTGCTACAATCCAAAATGGCAGACATCCCATGTGTTTTCAGGCATAGCTTCTTGTAACTTTTTTGTGGAGCTACTCACGATAGACATGCCTCTCAAATTTTACATTGCTAAATTAAACTGGGGCTGAATTTTCAAACACACCTTCAGTTAATGCTAGGTTAGGTAAATGGCTACTTCAAATCAAGGTGGCTGAAATCTAGTGTCATTTCAGGCATGACTACTTGAGACTTTTTCGGGGGTCTGCGCATGATAGACATGCCGACTGATTTCAGTTGCTAAGTGAAACCAGCTGAAGGGGCTGAATTTTCAAAAACTCTCGAAGGAGTTTGTCTTTGAAAGACAAAATGTTTTTTCATCATTTTAGATGTTTATCAATTGGTGAGCACTTCAGAGCATCACAAATAGACAATCTCAAATTCCACTTTTTTTTCCTCTTTTTTAGCTTGTTTAAAAAAAAACCTGCTGCTACTTTAATTGATTATTGCAATGACAGAACTTTAACGAGGTAGGGTGGAGGTGTGTGTACTTTTTGGCATAAATGACCCAGGAGAGAAGCTGCCGCCATGACATTAAGACAGATAGGAGCTTTTAACACGGGAGAAACGTTATTTATTAATTTTATTTTTTTTAACCAATTAGGGTGCAGACATATTTCCCACATCGCCGTGCCGCAACAGGGGGCAAGCCCTGACAAGAACTTTTTTTTTTTTTTTTTTAACACCCTCTTCCTGCAAAGGGAGTTTGGAGCGTTTAATTGGGGCTAAATCTGTCAGAGCCTCAGAGAGTCTTAAACTCACAGTTAGGTTTCCGGCTTGTGATTTGGAATTCCACTTGTCCACTCGCCTTATTACGTCCTGTAATTGGCATTTACAGCTACTGGACTTGGAGTTACATTTTTGCCGAACAGGTTGATGGTAATCTCTTAACAGGGTAAAAATCTTCTACAAAAACATATCGCGATCTTTAGGCAGGGGTCTTCGCCACACGCGACACGTTTGGTCTGCTTTATGGCAAGTCGCCAAACTTGCCCACCATACTCTGCAATTTAGTGTGCTCCATCTGTCTAGTACAGAGCCCTGAAAAGTATTTGCCCCCCATCTAAAATTCTTATTTTTTTGCATACTTTCTCCACTTTAATGTTTAAGATCATCAAACATAGGTAAATATCAGAAAGATAACCCAAGTAAACATAAAATGCAGTTTTTAAATGGTGAATTTATTCATTAAAGAAAAACAAACTATTCAAAGCTATCTAGCATTGTTTGAAAAAGTAATTACCTCCTAAATCTAATAACTGGTTGGGTCATCCTAAGCAGCAACAACTGAAATCAGGTGTTTTATAAAACTGGCAATAACCCTAACCTTTCACATCTCTGTGGAGATATTTTGGCGCACTCTTCCCTGCAGAATTGTTTTAATTCAGAAACAGAGGAGGGTTTTCGCGCACGGAAGGTCTTTTTAAGGTCATGCCACAGCATTTCAATCGGATTCAAGGCCGCCTTTGACGAGGCCACTCCAAAACTAACTTTACTACTCATGATAGACATGCCTGTCAAATGTCAAGTAGCCAAGCAAAACTACCTTTGGGGGCTGAATTTTCAAACAATTCGAACGACCCTTTTCTCAAATGGTCACTTAGAACTAAAATACCTGACTTCCTGAGCATTTTCAGGCATTGCTTCGTGAGACTTTTTTGTGGATCTTCTCATGATAGACATGCCTACTGAAGTTCCATCCATCAATCCATCCATCCATTTTCTGAGCCGCTTCTCCTCACGAGGGTCGCGGGCGTGCTGGAGCCTATCCCAGGTATCATCGGGCAGGAGGCGGGGTACACCCTGAAGTGGTTGCCAGCCAATCGCAGGGCACATACAAACAAACAACCATTCGCACTCACATTCACACGTACGGGCAATTTAGAGTCTTCACTCAACCTACCACGCATGTTTTTGGGATGTGGGAGGAGTGCCCGGAGAAAACCCACGCAGGCACGGGGAGAACATGCAAACTCCACACAGGCGGGACCGGGGATTGAACCCCGCTCTTCAGAACTGTGAGGCAGACGCTCTAACCAGTCGGCCACCGTGCCGCCCCTACTGAAGTTCATGAAGTAAATT
Organism: Phycodurus eques; assembly: GCF_024500275.1. Lineage (NCBI taxonomy): Eukaryota > Metazoa > Chordata > Actinopteri > Syngnathiformes > Syngnathidae > Phycodurus > Phycodurus eques. Next base: position 24,211,862 of record NC_084527.1, read on the forward strand.
AAAACTGGCTTCAGGAGCTGAATTTTCAAATCATTTAAGGGACACTTTGAAATGGCCACAATTATTGTCAAATTGTCGCTTTTAACTAAAATGCTTGGCTTCTCTTTGTGTTTTCTTGCATTACCTCTTGAGACTTTTGTGGGTCTACTCGTAAACAGACAAGACTACCAAATTTCATGAAGCCAAGCAAAAATGGCTTTGGGAGCTGAATTTTCAAATAATTCCTCGAGGCTCTACAGAACCAATTTATGGGAATAACCCTGACCGAATGAACCAATTTTCCCCAGGATGGAAACGCCTGAAAAATGGCTGGTTAATCCAGTGTCCATGAACAGATTGTGTTCATGTCTACGGTATTTCAATTTTGTAATGTAAATTGTGGCTACCTGTGCACTCTCACCCCATCAACAGCTCAGATGAAAATGGATTGATTTGAACCTACAGAGTCAATCCCATCACTCCGTGTCCACATTCCTGTTTGGGGGGGATTGACATTAGTGGTTACCATAGCGATTGAAGCTGCTGCGGTTGATCGGCGGAGACATTACACAAGACCGAGCAGCATTATCTTTGACTTTTTATTGTTTGCTTGGTGACAAAGTCGATGACCCCAATTGGGTTTTTGTTTTCTCTTCTTCTATCTCCACCCAACGGTCCAGTGAACACATCCCAGTCACGCTTCACGTCGTATTTAAACAGCTCCACCACAGCATACCCCAACTCCTCTGAGTGGGACAAAGTGCAAATACTTTGTTACTTTTCAGGTATCTGTATGTACTTTACTTGCATATTTATTTTTCTTTTGAGGTTTTACTTTTACTTCCAACCCTTGTAAACTGGTATCTGTACTTTCTACTCCTTACTTTGTTAAAATGGGATTGCTACTTTTTTTCAACAACGCAAAAAGAGACGAAAATACAGAGAGGTACAGTAGGTTGTGGTTGATATCTTTATTGATTGATATCTTGCAGTCTAATAATGTGGGATAAAAATAAGGACAGCAACAACATGGAGGAATGTGAACCATGGAGAATTAACTGTTTGCAAAGCAGAGTTCTGCATATTGCCAGGTGTTTTAAAATCATTTTGACTAATCATTCAAGACCTACAGAATTGTGTGGTATGTGAAAATAAGCACCGAACCTACCGAAAAAAGGAGTAGACTCTTCTATTACCAGAGGGAAAAAAAAGTTTGCTTCACCCAATACACCGATTTCTGGCCAAAAAGTAGAGAAAACAAGCTTTTTCTAAAAAAAATAGGTCAAGCAGAAAAGTGACTGACGCTAATATTTTTACATTTTGTGACACATCGATCTACAAAACAACAAAAACAAGACTTAGAAAGGGCTTTTGATGGGGAACAAAAACATTAATTTACCGATATAAGTCTGTTCGAGTGGCAGGTCCTAAACTTGTCCGACCCGCTCAGGAGGACCAATGTGGATGGGTCCCGTGCCCAGTGAGGAAGCGCTCTGAGCCGCCACGGCGACACCCGTCCCCCACGGCGAGAGTGCTGTGGAGGACTCTCTCGCCACTGAAGAGGGACGAGGTGCTGTGATTAGGCTTAGCTCAATTTCTCACATACTGTAGTAGGCGCGGGGCAACTCATGCCAGATGCTAAAGAGCGTCATTTAACCATGCCCAAGAAAAATCCGGAAACCGAAATTTTGATGAACAGTTTTTTCCCCCCACAAGTATCTGTACTTGTAATTAAGTACAGAGTGTGAGTGAGTACTTTTTCCACCTGTGTACAGGAGTGCCGAGAGGCTCCAGTGGAGCAGATGAGATTAAGGACGCCCTTTAAGCGCCAATTCAAGGTAAACAAACAAAGCGCCGAGTGAGGGATCAGCTGCCTTATCAGAGCTGCACCAACGGGCCTCATGAACTCTTGCGCTGGAAGTCGTTCTCGCCGCCTTTACTGTCTTTTTATATCGTCACTGTCACGAAGATGAAATGGTCACGTTTATTTTCTCAGTTGGAGGTGCCAAATTGCACCTATTGAGTGTGCCTTAATTCTGGCATTAGGTTTCATGCATTATTCACCTTGAAATAAAAAGAAACATAAAAACATTTAGGGTTTTAAAGTAGGGTTTCAAGACAGGGTTAGGCTTTCAGATTTGTGTTTCAAGCAGCGTTAGGTTTACGAAGTAGTATTTCAAGTTAAGGGTTTCAAGGCTGGGTTAAGGCTTCATTTTAGCGTTTCAATGTCAGTTTTTAAGACAGGATTTGGGTTTCAACGCAGGGTGTTGGGTAAAGTTAGGCTTTCAAACAAGGATTAGGGTTTAAAATCAGGGTTAGGGTTTCAAATTAGGGTTTCATGAGGGTTAGGGTTACATTTACAAGTTTGGGTTAGGGTTTATAGTAAGGGTTAGTGTTTGAGATTAGGGTTTGAAATTTCAAATTAGGATTTTATACGAGGGTTACGGCTTCAAACAAGAGTTTCAAATTAGGGTTCAGATTTCATAATACAGTTTCAAGCCAAGATTAGGGTTTCTGTGTACATGTAATAATATGATGAGGTGAATCAACATTTTTATGGTTTCGCAGTCATAAAGACCCTCTGAGGGAAATCGTAACCGCAATGTGGCCCGGGACAAAAATGAGTTTGACACCCCTGAATCAGGGTTTCAAACAACAGTAAGGGTTTCAAATTAGGGTTTCAGACCTGGATTAAGGTTTCAAATTATGGTCTCAAATCTAGTTTACGTTTTCAAGCCTGGGTTAGGCTTTCAAAGTAGTGTTTCAAATTAGGTTTCGGATTTGAAGTTAGAATTTTGAATTTGGGTTTCAAGCCAGGGTTAATGTTGCAAATTAAGGTTTCAAAATTTGGTCTCAAACCCAAGTTTTCAAGCCAGGGTCAGCTACCATGTCTATGTTTGAAGCAATTTACATGTGGAAATGTAAATTATGCATGTAACATCATTTTTGCTACTGACACTTCACACATTCAAACAACTAAAGCCCAAATCATCATGTAAGCCTTCATCCTGTTTTCTCAGGCTCTGCCTTTGTAACGTGACATGTGCAGTATGTTTACTAGTGGTGCCATCTTTGATCGCGACGGTGTCTGCCACCCGGAGGTGCGTGTGACATCATGGTGAAAAGCCCTCTAGTTACATCTGATTGGATTACTCACCCCAGAGTCTCGGTCAGGTTCCAGAGGACATCGGGCGTGGGCATGAGGGGCGACCCGTCATACAGGACCACCGAAGCGCCCACAGCCAGAGACGAAACTAGCCAGTTCCACATCATCCAACCCGTCTGAGATCACACACGCACACACACACATAAACACATGCGCACTGCATTAAAGTGTTAAAAATGACAATATTTCAAAAATGCACAGTCATCGTGGCAACCCACAGTGGTGTAGTAAATGATGACATCACTGCTGCTCATGTTGCCGTGGAGAACATGTTCTTTAAGGTGCTGGATTAATGTGCCCTAAACATACACACAAACACATGGAGATACAAACACCACGGTTAGTGTTTCAAATACAGCTTCATAATTAGGGTTTCAAGACAGGTTTATGGTTTCAAAGTAGGTTTTCAAAATTGACCTAAGGTTTCAAATTAGAGGATTAAATCAGAGTTACGGTATCAAAGTAGGATTTCAAGACAGGTTTAGAGTTTCAAAGTAGAGTTCCAAATCTGGTTAAGGTTTTAAATTGGGCTTTAAAACCAGGGTTAGGGTTTCAAATTAGGGTTTCAAGCCAGGGCTCTGTTTCAAAATGGGCTTTCAAACTAGGGTTGCAAACCTGAGTTAGGGTTTCAAATTAGGGTTCGTGTTTCATACGGTTTCAAGACAGGGTAACGTTCTCCAAGTTACCGTTTCAAGTCTGAGTAAGGTTTAAAATAATGATTTAAACCACGGGTTTATAGATTAGGGTAAGGATTAGGGCTCATACTAACAATTTAATAATTGATTAATCTCAATTCTCTTTCGAATAGTCGACGAATTGGATTAAAAAACATTTTATTTTCATCCTTTTATTAAAAAAGAGGACATTATTTCAAATTAACAGTGTCGAAAATACACAAACAAATTGATTAAGATTCAGTGACTGGTTTGGACAGTAACATGTCAAAAATAGGCAAAAATGTTGATCATTCTTTTCCAAAGAAAGATCAGATGTTTGCAAATTCCTTATTTTGATTAAACACAAAGATAACCAGGCGGCACGGTGGACGACTGGTTAGCACATCTGCCTCACAGTTCTGAGGACCTGGATTCAAATCCCAGCCTCGCCTGTGTGGAGTTTGCATGCTCTCCCCGTGCCTGCATGGGTTTTCTCCAGGTCCTCCGGTTTCCTCACACATCCCAAAAACATGCATTAATTGGACTCTAAATTGCCCGTAGGTGTGAATGTGAGTGCGAATGGTTGTTTGTTTATCTGTGCCCTGCGATTGGCTGGCGACCAGTTCAGGGTGTACCCTGCCTCTCGCCCGAAGATAGCTGGGATAGGCTCCAGCCCGCCCGCGCCCCGCGTGGGGAAAAGCGATATGGAAAATGGATGGACAAAGATAACAAGCCTGCTTTCATGAAGGACTCTGAATCTGAAAATATTTACCGTTGAAAGGCTGAAAGACAATTTTAAGTTAAACTAGATCTCCAAACGATTACTCGATTATCAAAATAGTTGTCAATTAATTAATTAATTGTTGCAACTCTAGTTAGGATTGTATAGTAGGGTTTCAAATCAGGGTTAGGGCTTCAAAGCACGGTTTCAAAGTAGCTTTTCGTCCCGATTTAGTCACTGGGCTCTTCATACCTTTTTATACATGCACGGTTTGTACCCAGCCTTTTGGCGCTCTCCACTAGCATCTTTCCCCCCTGAATCCAGCACCATGCCACGCTCAGTGCTTTTCATCATCTCCACCGTCCCCAAAAAACATGTCGACAGTATCTTCCCCCCACCTCCTCCTATAGTCGCAAGCCATCACCACTGGACATCAGCACGGCCGCCGCGCGTTTCATCTGCGTCCATTCGTTTTTTTCTCCTGACAGTTATTATATTAAGAGCCATAACACAGGCGGAAAAAACAACCCACTGCCGCCACGCCGTAATTGGGGGACACCCAAATGTTTTCACGTTAGCGTTACTGTCCAATTATGGGCCGTGTTGGGGAGTGAAACGGGGGTGAGCAGGACACAAATTGATGGGGAGAGTGCGGGAAAAACCAGTGAAAGGAATGAGGGAAAATAAGTCTAATGAGAAGAACCACTAAGAGGAAAATGGGCCTCAGGTCAAGGGGGGGCTTCACCCTCAAAACTGCAAAGACCCACACAATAGTTTTTTTTGGTCGCCACAATGTATGTACAGTACATATAACGGCCACACAATATACTAAATTGTGGCCAAAAAATAGGCATGTGCGCATGAAACACTAACTTGTAGGTTTAATATCATTCATTTGTTGCCACAAAATACTAATATATTGCCACAATATACTATTTTGTATTCACAGAATTGTGATTTATGGCCACAAAATATGTATAATAAGCACACGGCATACTAATTTGTGCCCACAACATACTAATTTGTGGCTACAACATACTAACTTGTGGCCACAACATACCGTTTTGTGTTTACAACATACCAATTTTATGGTGTTAGTCAATCAAACTAGGGTTTCAAAAAAGTGTTACAGTTTAAAATAGGGGTTACTGTTTTACTATGAGCGAATATATATGGCTAGGCCAAGCTCCTATGTCCCTCATTCAAGCCTCCTACAGTGTTGATGGAGCTCTGCTGCCATCTAGCGGTGAATCAGGCAACGACATGAAATATTTCCACCGAGAATTACACTTGGAAGCTCCAACACCATGAAGCCAGCGTTAGGGTTTTAAAGTATGGTTGGAAGTTATGATTAAGCTTTCAAACCAGGGTTTGAAGCCATGGTTAGGGTTTCAAATTAGGGTATTAAGCCAGAGTTTAAAGGCCCGGTGGTGTTCTTACCCCAGCCGAGTGGACCATACACTTGGGAGCTCCTGTGGTTCCTGACGAGTACATGATGAAAAGCGGGTGGCTAAACGGCAGCTGCTCAAACTCCAGCTGGGGGAGCTGATCACCATCACCACGACCGGACGCCAGAAAGTCGTCGATAAACACACTGGGCGGTAAAATATTAACACATTATAGATACTATATACATAGTTGAGTGATTATTAAAACACACTTAATCACTGCCATTGACGGCTGCTGAATTCAAATATCCATATTAACATGGAGGACTGGCAGTGAATGAGTTAAGGTTATAAAAGACACTTTTTAAATTATTCCTTAGTGCCTCTGTTCACTCTTACGCTGTCAAGTAATGGGAGACCGTCATATGACATCACTTTCAAGGGAAAAAAAAGAAGACGAGCTTGCACAGTTCGCCAAATGAGAAGCCAAGCATGCTTGATTCAAGTTACTTCTCACTCCCAATTGAAGTCCACTGTAAAAACGAAATGTAAAACATCCATCCATCCATCCATTTTCACAAGCACAGAAGTCCAATAACAGAACACTGCTCGTGTTCTGATTGGGGGGTGGGGGGTGGGTTCATTTCCCAATCACGCCCTTCCAGGTCTCACTGTCACTGCTCAGGTGTGTGTTGAAGTCTCCCAACAGAAGAGGGAGTCCCCAGCAGGGATATAATGTGATGTCGCATAATAGGTATCTACAGATAATCAGAATCAGAATCAGATACAGATTGTATCTGATTCTGATGTGATGGGTGTCTACAGACAAGAAGGGCACATTTGCATTTTTCATACCATCATCAAATGTATTTGAAAAGCGCTTTTACTACATTCATCCATGGCGTTTTACCCATTCTTTTGAGTTATATGACCTCATAGCCTTTTTCAAGGTAACGTGGGGGTAAAATGCTTGTGAGGCAGGGATATTGACTGTTATTGTCAATGGCAACTGTATTTGAGACAAATAGATGATGATGAGCAATTGTTGTTTTTATAAAATCGTTGGCGCATGTCATGTCTGGCACACACAAATCAAAGAAGTATTTTTGCTATATTTAAGATATAAACCCAAAAAATCATGTATACAACTTCTGTTCGTGGTCCCACGCGGTCCAGCCACATATGGACTTGAACACGCACCGCCACCTTCAGTCATGACAGATTGAGAGCTGAGTGCACTACCGGTCGGCACCCTGGGCTGCAGGTCTGTCGGCCAGCACCCTTTTTAGGCATCGAGGTCACAAGTTTACGTTCAATCCTAGCACTACTCACCGCCGATGTGATTATGTAGCTACAGCATCTCACTGTGTGTATAACTATAGAAATGTTTGTGATGTAAATATTTTTCTTCCTCGCTGGCTTGTTTGTTGAATGATTGTGATGTACTATAAATCTCTCAAAAAAGCCTCCAGTTGGTGAGTTGGTGAGACATCCCTACCCAGTTCGACACTGCTGTGATGTTCGAGGCCTCGTTCGCAGTGATCACATGATTTTCCGCATGTTTGAACCAGGTGTCGAAACACTGCTTCGCCACTCTTCTGCTTCATTTGGTCAACTCATTTGGTCGACTCAAGATTCTAGCTGGTTCAATGACCATGGTTTTACTGTGTTTGATTGGCCAGAAAACTCCCCTGACCTGAACCTCATAGAAAATCTATGGGTTTTGTCAAGAGGAAGATGCCAGACCCAACAATGCAGATGACCTGAAGGTAGCTACCAAAGCAACCTAGGCTTCAATTACACCTACACAGTGCCACAGGTTGATTGCCTCCATGCCGTGGCGCATTGATCCAGTAATTCATGCCAAAGGATGACCAACCAAGTACTGAGTGCATACAAATTCCGAAAAAAAAAACGATTCCCGATATCAAATTTTTTTTAGAGGTACCTGAAGATGTCACAGTAATTCTAAACCTAAACATGGAGCAGCAACAACCAAGAGCATAGAACAAAATAACATTTTTAAACACCAAAAAGTACAACCAAATGGTAAATAGATGTCACAGTAATTCTAAACTTTCAAACTACTGCTACTTGACACACACGGAGCAACAAACGGGCCATACAACAGAAGAGACTTAAACATTGTATATTTAAACACCAAAATGTTCAACCCAACCATATAATTTCATCAAAGCAAAATCTGCTATCTTATTGCTAACATACAGCTATAATGCGAAATGTCAATTAATAGAAATTAGCATCGAGAATTGCTATTATTTTGTGTATGTATGTGTGTGTGTGTGTGTGTGTGTGTGTGAGCGTGTGTGTGTGTGTGTGTGTGTGTGAGCTTGCCTGCTGGGGATCTTGGAGAGGTCGATGTGATGTTTGTCACGAGCGTAGGGAATCACCACCACCTTCTGCAGGTCAGGAAGGCCTACAGGGACACACGCACAAATGCAGGCACACAAACACACACCTTAAGGATCTTTGTTCTTCACACGGAAGCAGGAGCCAACAAGAGTCCCTCCGGAAACAAAGTGTTACTGTTATTTACTTGATTTCAAGAGAGAAATACAGTGGAGGGTTAGGGTTTTAAGCCTGAATAAGGGTTTTAAATAAGGGTTAAAGTTTCAAATTAGGGTTTGAAGCTAGAGTTAGGGTTTCAAAGTAGGGTCTGAAGCCAGGCTGAGGGTTTCGAAGCCAGGTAATTAGGGTTTCAACTAAGTATAAGTCTAAGTCAACTAATTTTATCCAATTCATATGCTGCGGTCGCAGACTGCCATGAACAAGTCATGGCAGTTCTTCATTAGACACTTTGTTCCGCGGAGAGGGGAGACGGTTCAGTGATACATATGATTGGCTACAGCGGCAACTCTACAATTGTGCATGCGCAGTAAGTCAAAAAACCGCAGAAGTAAACAAAAGAAGTTGCCGCATGGCTTTGCTGCATTACAGCTCTTGTCAGAATAAAACACGTACTTTATTCATTTGAATTCAAATGTCAAAATGATGTTTCGGGATTAATTTTTTCAAAGATTTCAAAGGAGGCTTTGAAGCCAATATTAAGGTTTCAAAGCATGGGTTTTAAGTCACAGTTAGGTTTTAAGGTGTGGTTTCAAGTCAGGGTTAGTGTATAAAATTAGGGTTTTACACTACGGTTATGGTTTTAAGCAAGCATTAAGGTTTCCAAGTAGATTTTGAAGCCAGGATTAGGGTTTCAAAGTATTTTTATTTTTTTCAGCCACAGGTAGGGTTTCATAGTAGGTTTTAAGACAGTGTTAGGTTTTCCAAGTAGCGTTTCAAGCCAGGGTGAGTGTTTTGGAGCAAGATTATAAAGGTAATATAATTTGGTTAGGGTTTTAAACGAGGATTAGGGTTTGAAAGTACGGTTTCAAGATAGGGTTAGGGATTAAAATTTGTGTTTCAAGGCTGGGTAGGTAAATACGTTTTAAACAAGGATTAAGGTTTTAAAATAAGGTTTGAAGTGAGATTTATGGTCTCAAAGAAGGGTTTGAAGCTCGGGTTAGGGATTCAAAGTAGGGTTTAATGTCAGAGTTAGAATTTTTTAATTTATGAGGCAGGGTGAGTGTTTCGGATAGGATTTTAACGTAGGCTTTCAAGTCATAGTTGGTCTTTGAAACCTTTGACGACGCAGGTCAGCTTGTCCACGTGGTTGTGAGTTTTTCCGTTGTAAACCACAGCGGCGACAGAGAGCAGCAGCTTCGGCTGGATTTGAGAGAACCTGTCCAGAACGCCCTGAAAACACAACAAACACATACAGTACCTACAGTAAGTGGGACAGGGTTTTAAACAAGGGCTAGGGATCTAAAGTGGGGTTTGAAAAAAAATATTGGGTTTCCAATTAAGGCTTACACACACACACACACACACACACACATACATATATATATATATATATATATATATATACACACACACACACACACACACACACACACACACACACACACACATAAAACAAGTAAATGCAGTAAAATAAAAATGTTTACATTGACTCCAAAGTCAACCGACGTGGAGCTCCAAATGGCTCCGATGCTGGCAGCTGCCAACATGGCTTCCACCGCATGGATGCTGTTGGGCAGGTAACCTAAACACAAAAAGACACAGGCTGAATTAATACAAAGTACAGTGGAACCTCGGGTCACGAACTTAAGTGGTTCCGTGATCCCATTTGTAACACGAAACGTTCTTAACCTTTCCCATTGAAATTAATGGGAATGCAATTAATCCGATCATATAATCGGCCAGCCCTACTTCTTGCATAACGGTAAAGACACAAGTGCAAACGGTAAAGACATAAACAGCCACATAAAAATCATGTAAGTTGCACAATTTACACGTTGCACGTCAAACTCTAGATACAAGTGCATAAATGATCTACTCATTAAAAACCTACAGTATTACATTCTTGTATTAGTACAATCATAAACGGTAGAGGCATGCAATCGTTTTGACACTTTCCAAATTCATATATATCTCACAAATAAGACCATATATTTGCCGTCTGCTATTACGTGAATGCAAAATAGCTGCCTCATCCTTGTACTTAGGCTCACAGATCCCTCTGATGTATTGCAACAAAATAATGAGGCTCTTTCCAGTGGCATTAACGGTAAAGACAGCTTGAGTGCAAAGACAGACCATTCGTAAAAGAACTAAAAAAAGGCACTTTTACGACACTAAGATGCCTTTGTGTTGGTTTTCATTGAAAAGCCATATTAAGGAATAGGAGAAAAATCTTTCCAAAAATATCCCAAAATTGAATTAGCATCTTCAGAAAACATGTTGCAAATAATGAAACTTTTCAGACATATCATGGTAAAAAAAATATTTTGGCATTAAAAGTTAATTTTTTCTTACAAACAATCATTTCTGTCTGAATGACAACTGCCAATAACGCAAATACACATTAGTCAAATTAATTAACTTTCAAAAGGAAATTCCGTTTGGCATGTCTTTAGTGTTATTGATCAAATTATATGAAAATGACGCAAAATATATTTTTATCACTCACATCAAAGAATAAAAGACTTCTATATTACAGATAGGGTTTGAAAAAAGTAGGGCTGTAAGTCATGGCAAGGGTTTTCAACAAAGGTTAGGTTTTCAAATTGGGGTTTCAAGCCTGGGATAAGGTTTTAAACAAGGGTTAGGGTTTCAACATTGAGTTTGAAGCAAGGGTTGGGGTTTTCAAAAAGGGTTAGTGCTTCGAATTAGGGTTTCAAGCCAGGGGTAGGGTTTCTAGCCTGGTTGGAAGTAAAAGTAAATACAGATGGATGGCAGGATTAGGATTTCAAATCAGGTTGTCAAGCCTGGGTTAGCGTTTTAAAAAAAGGTTAGGGCTTCAAATTCAAGTTAAAGCCAGTGGTAGGGTTTCAAGAAAAGTAGGGTTTCAAGACAAGATTAAGCTTTCAACAAGGGTTTTAACAAAGGTTGGGATTTCAAATTAAAGTTTAAAGCCAGGGGTCAGGTTTCAAAGTCGGTTCTGAAGTCGAGGTTAGTTATTCAAAGTAGGGTTTGAAGACTGGAATCACATTTAAAATTAAGGCCTCAAGACAGGGTTAGGGTTTCAAATTTGGGAATCAAGCCTGCGATAGGGTTTCCAGGCTGGTTGGAAGGACAACTAAGTACAGTTGGAAGCGAGGGTTAGTGTGTAAAGCTTGGGTTAGGGTTTTAATCAAGGGTTAGGGTTTCAAATTAGAGTTTCAAGATGGGTTAGGGTTTTGAAGCAAGGTTATTAAGGTTTCAAGACTGGATTAGGGTTTTAAACAAGCGTTTAGGTTTGAAAGTAGGGTTTCAGGGATAGTCTTTCCACCCTTGTTGGAGGTTGGTACGAATAGGCTTAAGTATGATTGGAAGAGTAGGTTAGGGTTTCAAAGTTTGATTTCAAGCTGGGTTAGGGTTTCAGAGTAGGGTTGAGACCAAGGTTAGGGTTTCAAATGAGGGTATTAGGGTTTCAAGCCTGGGTTATGTTTTAAACAAGGTTTTTTTCATTACTTGTTTTTTGTGCTTGGTGGAGGTAATAAAGAAGGTGCAGTTGAGTCCATCTAACAGAAGCTGCTTGCCTGATAGCGTCTATCTCATTTTACAGTATCTTAACTGAGTTTATCAGCTTTAGCCCTACGACAAGTCAAAGGCAAACACTTGTGACCCATCCAAACACAATTGTACAATCTCGAGGGTGTCACAACTGTGTGTTATAAATGAATTATTGACACAATGTGTGTGTGTGTGCGTGCACGCACACTGGTCGTGGAGTGATATATGCTACTGGCTCTCACGCAGACGCACGCAGTTCGGTTGCCCAATAGCCAGCCCCTACCGGTGCCAAGCACGGATAAAAATGGGTGGGTTGCATCCGGAAGGGCATCCGGTGAGAAAGCTGTGCCAAACAAATCATGCGAGTGACTCACTGTAGCAAACCCTGACAGGGAAAAGTTGAAAGTCACACCACCACCACCACCACCACCCTCGAGTGAGTATGTGTGTATACGTGCGTGCATGCTAGCTCATCAGCTAAGTGCTCATATATCATCTCCGTCGTAACCAGGAGGGACAAGAACATTGCGGACATATCGCGCTGTGCATTTCTCTTACATTACATTGCATGCACACCTTCCCCCCCCCCCCTTTATTCAGAGGATTGGTCGCCAACACCACATACAATTGTCCAAAAAAAGATGAACAATAAAGATAAAAAAATGTCATACAGCATAGGCTCAAACAAACAATTGTTCACCATGGCTGAGGAGTTCTTGCCAGGGTTTGGGTTTTAAGATAAGGTTTGAAGCCGGGTAAGGGTTTCAAAGTAGGGTGTCAAGTCTGGGTCAGAGTTTTGAACAAAGGTTAGTTGGGGTTTAAAGCCGGGGTTAAGGTTTTTTAATTAGGGTTTAAAGCCTGGGTCTTGCTTTAGAGCAAGGTTTAGGGTTTCAAATTAGGTTCCATGCCTTTGTTTGGGTTTTAAAGTAAGGTTCCCACCAGCATATGGGTTTTAAAATGGGGTTTGAAGCCAGTGTTAAGGTTTGCCAAGTAGGGTTTAAAGCTAGGGTTAGGGTTTTCAACTAGGGTTTTCAAGCCAGGGTTAAGGTTTTAAACGAAGGTTTGTCTTTCAAATTAGGGGTTCAAGGTTTTGAATTAAGGTTTCTAGCCAGGCTTGGTGTTTTAAACCAGGATTATGGTTTCAAAATATGGTTGGAAACCAGCATTAGAGTTTTTTAAAAAGGGTTAGGGTTTCAAACTTGGCTTTCAAACCAGAGTTTGGGTTTCAAAATAGGGTTAAAGCCAGGGTTGAGGTTTCAAAGTTATGGTTTCAAGCCTGTATTAGGGTTTAACTAGGTATGATTTTCAAGTCGGCTTGAAACCAAAGTTAATGTTTCAAAGAAGGGTTGGGTTTCCCTTATCGTCAAGGCTTTTAACGAATTAAAGGCTTTTTGATACATTTTTAAAACCCTAATCCTAATTCTAAAATTAAGTCATTTTTTAAATTCACTACATCTTTATGTGTTTTTTAAAATTGTACTGTTCATCTCATTTTAACAATAATATTCTTGATTTTACTTTCATCTCCTGTTTATGGTGCCTGCTCACTGGTGGTGCAGGATACAGCTTTCTTTTGATAACGGATGCATAAAGCCAGGTGGCGTAATCCCACTTTACACAAATATTAACATTGTTATCTGTAAAGACACAGAAACTTGTTCTTACAATGCGACTGACTCATACGACTGCATTAGCATTAATATTAGCAGTACAAGTCAGCTTCTTCTTCATTTGTTTGACTGTTTGTTGTTTCAAACAGCCCATCGTAGATCTGTCAGTTACAACGCCGCTTATTGTTTTTGTTTTGTTTTTAGCACTAGCATTCGGAGTAAGCTTCTTCCTCATGGGCTCATCTTGTTTCAATATTTGCACCTTCTTAGGTCCTAGTTCGTCACTCCTCTGTTTACATGCTAGCTCCTCCCACCAGAAATTCAATGGAGGAGCGAGGATATTAACAGAGGAGCGAGGCGGGAGGACAGAGGAATATTTGTTAGAAATGAGAAAAGCATCCCTCAAAGACATCATTTAATGGACACGCCTACTAATGACGATGTATCATGTATCACAAATGATAGAAATAATTTAGCCACCTAAATTATTATTATCACCACAAATGTCCACTTTATGCTTTATATTTTAAGTGGGATTACATTCAAGTCAAATATAATCAACACTGTTACTCTTCACAACTTTGCAGATGCAAAGACGATCGTGACTGGTCTATCCCTAGTGTGTCACCACCGCCCCCCAGCCATGATTTATGTGTTTCAAACAGCCCCTCATAGATCTGTCGGTTACATTTCTAGTGTGTCGGACATTTAGTCAACCATGACATTTCTACATTATATTTGGAACTTCCTAGGTCCTAGCGAAATTAGAGTATATAATTATAGAGTATGCTCTCCCCAATCTGGTACGATCCAGATTTAGAAATTAACAACATACCCCTTCATTTTAGCACATGGGAACAATGTGGAATTGACCACCTTCAACAGCTATTTAACAATAATATTTTTATGACAGGTAGGATAATTGAAGACTCTAAATTCTCCGTAGGCGTGAAAGTGAGTGCGAATGGTGGTTTGTTTATATGTGCCCTGCGATTGGCTGGCAACCAGTTCACGATGTACCCCGCCTCTCGCCCAAGACAGCTGGCATAGGCTGCAGCACGCCCGCAACCCTAGTGAGGATAAGCGGTACGGAAAATGGATGGATGGATTTTTATGGCACGTGATGAATTGTTCCAAGAATTTTAAATAAGAGGCGGAAACTTCCTTCAATAAAAATAATTTTGAACCAGTTTTAAAAAGAAGAATCCCAACACTTCAGAGCACCCGTCAACAGAAAACGAAACAATTTTACTAAACTGGAAAAATAAACAATCTATCAATATTAACCTTTACATGTTTTATTGTGGTGGCACGGTGGACGACTGGTTAGAGCGTCTGCCTCACAGTTCTGAGGACCGGGGTTCAATCCCCGGCCCCGCCTGTGTGGAGTTTGCAAGTTCTCCCCGTGCCTGTGTGGGTTTTCTCCTCCCACATCCAAAAAACATGCTTTAATTGGAGACTCTAAATTGCCCTTAGGTGTGACTGCGACTGTGAGTGCGAATGGTTGTTTGTTTGTATGTGCCCTGCGATTGGCTGGCAACCAGTTCAGGGTGTACCCCGCCTCCTGCCCGATGATAGCTGGGATAGGCTCCAGCACGCCTGCAACCCTGGTGAGGAGAAGCGGCTCAGAAAATGGATGGATCGATAGATGTTTTATTGTGCGGCACGGTGGTCGACTGGTTAGAGCGTCTGCCTCACAGTTCTGAGGACCGGGGTTGGGATTGCGGGGGGATCCAGGGGGCAGTCCTGGGTGTGGCGGTCATCTCTCCCCCGCCTCTCGCCCGATGATAGCTGGGATAGGCTCCAGCACTCCCGCGACCCTTGTGTGGATAAGCGGCTCAGAAAATGGATGGGTGAATGGCTGTTTTATTGTGTGGCACGGTGGACGGCAGGTTAGCACATCCGCCCCACAGTTCTGAGGCCCAGGGTTCAGATGCCGGCCCCGCCTGTGTGGAGTTTGCATGTTCTCCCCGTGCCTGCGTGGGTTTTCTCCAGGTACTCTGGTTTCCTCCCACATCCCAAAAACATGCAGGATAGGGTAATTGAAGACTCTAAGTTGGCCGTAGGTGTGAATGTGAGTGTGAATGGTTGTTAGTTTCTATGTGCCCTGCGATCGGCTGGTGACCATTTCAGGGTGTACCCCGCCTCTCGCCCGAAGATAGCTGGGGTAGGCTCCCGCACGCTCGCGACCCTACTGAGGATAAGCGGAATGGAAGATGAATGAATGAATGTTTTATCATTCCATAGCTTTTAGAAGGCACAGTACTTCTGTGTGTCCTTGCAAATGTGCTCAGCAGTTTCAAATACTCCCTTCCTTTCTCATCCTCTGCATGCACCTATTCCCATAAAGATAAGTTTGGGTGAAGCTGGACGAAGCTAATTGTGTGGGAATGTCGTGGGAATGAGAGGGGTGTATTTCTTTTCTTTTTTCTTTTCTTCTCCGCCTCTCTTACTTCTGTATGATGGTGATTTTTTTTGGCTTGCGCTTCAGTACGGTGTAACAACTTGTGACTTTTACCTTTTCCTCTCTTTGCAAAGGTTTCTTTCATTCTTTCTTGTCATAAAAACAACAAGATTGCTTCCTTACTTATTCTGTCAGTAAAAGATTTGCTAAAACAATCTTATCATAGAAAATATTGCATTATAAAAATCTTTCCCGAATGAAAAAAAATCAGTAATTACACAGATAACTGTCACCGTTCTTCAACCTGCTAAAACTAGATCTTTGATTGTTCTGCCTGGGTAGAGTGCCATCTGACAATAACAATATATTGTAAATGTACAAGTTAAGTTGTCCCTTCTGTATTCTTGTTGTTGTTGATGCTATTTCTTTTTTTCTCTTTCTCACACTTTCGACTGATTTGCATGATAAAAGGACACATGCACAGATGGGGGATCTTCTCTTCTTGACCCTGTGCTTACGGTGCCGCCGTCTGTGGGAGTGGGATTTTCTTTACTCCTTCCTGGACCTTGGGTGTTGTTGGGGGTGGGGGGTGACTAGGCGGGCCTCCCGGCGTGGGCTGGTTGTGGATTCACTCATATTCCGTGGGTGCTGGGGTGGTGCCAACTGGCATCCACCGTGGTTCCGTGTTCTGGGTGCAAGTTGGGTGGGGGGGCCCTGTTGCTCGATGGGGCCTCTTCTCTCCGGTCCAAGCGTCCGCCTCCGGTCGCCTCCTCTGCCAGGAGTTCCCTACTGACCATGGGGCCTGCTGCGGGGTTTTGTCGCTGCCTGGTCCAGGGGCTGGTCCACCTCCTGCACTCTGGAGCAGGTAGCGGACGCTGGCTGGGATTGCGGGGGGGATCCAGGGGGCAGTCCTGCGAGGCTGGGTGTGGCGGTCCTCTCTCCCTGCCTCTCGCCCGATGATAGCTGGGTTAGGCTCCAGCATGCCCGTGACCCTAGTGAAGATAAGCGGTACAGAAAATGGATGGATGGATGGCGAAAACAAAGCGGCACGGTGAACTTGTTAGCACATCTGGCTCACTGTTCTGAGGACCCAGTTTCAAATCCGGCCTCGCCGGATGTTCTCTCCGTGCCTGCGTGGGTTTTCTTCGGGTACTCCAGTTTCCTCCCACATCCCAAAAACCATGCATGGTAGATTAATTGAAGACTCTAAATTGTCCGTAGGTGTGAATGTGAGTGTGAATGGCTGTTTGCTTATATGTGCCCTGTGATTGGCTGGCGACCAGTTCAGGGTGTACCCCATCTCTCGCCCAGCATCCGCTGGAACAGGATCCAGCGCGCCCACGACCCTAATGAGGATAAGCGGTACGGAAAATAAATGGATGAGGAAAACAGAAGATTAAATACTTAATTTGAAGTTCTGCTCCCGTTCACGATCCTGCTGATCCATGCCCGTTGTCAAACATCATCATCGAGGAACTCTGGGACTTTCGCAGAAGATACATCATACGTCCCTCGATTCAAGCTGACTGTTGGCGGCTCCTCGATGCTCGATCCTCGCTCCTCTATGCGCGTTTAAAAGGCTTGAGATGCTCCTTAATATGGCGGCATGACAAAAAACATCTGGATTGCGTTTAATGTTTTGAGGACCTAGGAACGTTGCAATTAAGGGACTTGAGATGCACCCTTGCTTTGACTGTTTGTTGTTTCAAACTACGCTTTATCTGTCGACAGACAATCGTCTTTGCATCTGCAAAGTTGTGAAGAATAACAGTGTTGTTTAATATTATTATTACATTTGAATTTAATTTAATCCCACATGAAACATAAAGCATAAAGTGGACATTCGTGGCGATAGTCATTTCAGCCACACAGGAGGTTTATTTGTGCCACGTATCAATGACGTGACGTCATCTTTAGTAGACTTCCCGATGAAATGACATCATCGAGGAATGACTGTCTCAATTCCCCAAACATTCCTACCTCCACCCAGCTCACTCCTCTGTCAATATCCTCGCTCCTTGATGGAATTCCTGGTGGGAGGAGCTAGCATGTAAACAGATGACCGAGGACCTTGGAAGTTGCACTTAGAGAAATGAGATCAGTCCTTAGTCAACCATGACATTTTTTGTTTTGTTTTTAGCATTAGCATTAGCATTCTGAGTCAGCTTGTGCGTTATATGTGTGAAAGACATGTTGTAGGCTACATCTGTCGGACACACTTCTAGTGCGTCAGACAATTTGTCAAGGACAACATTGTGTTTTGTTTTTAGCATTAGCATTCAATGTCAGCTTTTTTAATTTGCTTCAGTTTCATACAACCTGCTGTGTGTGCTCTGTTGGATATATTTTTAGCGCGTTGGACATTTTGTCAACATCAGCATTGATTACTGTTGTGTTGTTTTTTAGCATTCTGAAAACTCACCCACAACTCTGTCTCCTGTCTGTACACCCATCTTTCTCATGGCGGCAGCAAACAATGCCACATCACGCCTCAGCTCACGGAAGGTGACTTTAATGATCTCCTCGCTAGCCTCAGCTGAAAGAAAAATTGTTTTTTTTGGTTTTGTTTTCTTACATGAATTATACATTTAGGGCGGCACGGTGGACAACTGGTTAGCACATCTGGCTCGCAGTTCTGCGGACTGGGGTTCAAATCTGGCCTCGTCTGTGTGGAATTTGCATGTTCTCCCCGTGCCTGCGTGGGTTTTCTCCGGGCACTCCGGTTTCCTCCCACATCCAAAAAACACGTAAGGTAGGTTAATTGAAGACTCTAAATTGCCCATAGGTGTGTATGTGAGTGCAAATGGTTGTTTGTTTATATGTGCCCTGCGATTGGCTGGCAACCAGTTCAGGATGTACCCCGTCTCTCGCCCAAAGATAGCTGGGATAGGTTCCAGCACGCCCGCGACCCTAGTGAGGATAAGCGGTACAGAAAATGAATGGATGGATGGATATACAGTTAGCCTAGCGTTTTCCAACATGAGTGGTCATTCGTATGTGATAATTTTTATATCAGTTTTGTCCGAGGTCACGGAAATTAAATGGATGCGTTTACACCAATACGACTAATAGTGGTGTGCGAAACCGCTATCTTCTGTTAGAAATAACTGGCTGCATGCTTACACAACACTGTATAAACTTTTATTTGGCCACAAAACAAGCGGACAACAACTTCGACGCTCTCTTCAACACGCACGCTGATCTGAGCCACGTGGGGGAGAGCCCAGCGCTGAACCTTCACCAACCTTATTGTTTGACTTTGTATTTTCAAATAAATTGTTAAACTTTTCATCCGGCCCAATCATTGAAGTTCTACCTCGACCAGAATAAAAGAACCGGGCAATAGAGGTTTGTACGGCCGGCAGGTTATACCCAGGCCGCGACTTTTCTTTGTTCTCTTTTCCTAACCACTAACACTTCTTAGCTCAAATAAATACTGTATTTGATAAAAGTTCAAACGGGAGAGGAACTGACACAATCACATTACACTGATATCGGTCCGATACAGGGACAGTATCGCCGATTCCAATACTTTTTCACACGCATAAATTTTACATACTGACATCAATATTTTTTAGTTCAGATAAATATTTATCAATATTTGATGAAAGCCGATATCATAAAGAAACCAAAGTATTGATCTCATTGCATTGGTATCAATCCGATAAGTACATTTCAGGACGAGTATTGCGGACAACAGTACAAACATTGCAGCAGGATGGCAGTGGTGAGTAATAGCAGCCAATGGATGGAACCATAATTAGATTAGTGCTCTACAGGGAGGGCGAGAATGGGAGCGATCTTAAGCCAGCACACACACACACACACATACACGCACGCCTATCTGTTGCAGAGCAAGGTAATGTAATAAAGGTGATGTACATCTATTGCGTTGCCGAAGCACTTTCGACATGAAGGATAAGACCACAGGACCGTCCGTACAATAAAATATTTGTTTTGAAATCACAGAAATAAAAATTAAAAAACACACACACACAAACACATATATCTGTGTGTGTATGTATGTATGTACATATACATTGGGTACGGAAAGTATTCAGACCCCCTTAAATTTTTCATTCTTTGTTATATTGCAGCCATTTGCTAAAATAATTTAAGTTCATTTTTTTTCCACATTAATGTACACACAGCACACCATATTGACAGAATTTTTTTTTTTGCAGATGTATTAAAAAAGCAAAACTGAAGTATCACACAGCTCAGTATTTAGTAGAAGCACCCTTTTGAGCTAATACAGCCATGAGTCTTTTTGGGAATGATGCAAGTTTTTCACACCTGGATTTGGAGATCATCTGCCATTCCTCCTTGCAGATCCTCTCCACTTCTGTCAGGTTGGATGGTGAATGTTGGTGGGCAGCCATTTTATGGTCTTTCCAGAGATGCTCAATTGGTTTTAAGTCAGGGCTCTGGCTGGGCCATTCAAAAACAGTCACGGAGTTGTTCTGAAGCCACTCCTTCGTTATTTTAGCTGTGTGCTTAGGGTCACTGTCTTTTTTTAAGGTGAAACTTCGGCCCAGTCTGAGGTTGTGATCACTCTGGAGAAAGGTTTTCGTCCAGGATATCCCTGTACTTGGTCGCATTCATCTTTCCTTCGATTGCAACCAGTCGTCCTGTCCCTGCAGCTGAAAAACACCCCCACAGCATGATGCTGCCACCACCATGCTTCACTGTTGGCACTGTATTGGACAGGTGATGAGCAGGGCCTGGTTTTCTCCACACATGCCACTTAGAATTAAGGCCAACAATTTCTATCTTGGTCTCATCAGACCAGAGAATCTTATTTCTCATCATCTTGGAGTCCTTCAGGTGTTTTTTAGCAAACTCCATGCGGGCTTTCATGTGTCTTACACTTGAGAGGCTTCCGTCGAGCCACTCTGCCATCAAGCCCAGACTGGTGGAGGACTGCAGTGATGGTTGACTTTCTAGAACTTTCTCCCATCATCTGACTGCATCTCTGGAGCTCAGCCACAGTGATCTTTGGGTTCTTCTTTACCTCTCTCACCAAGGCTCTTCTCACCTGATTGCTCTGTTTGGCCAGACGGCCAGCTCTATGAAGGATTTTGATCATCCCAAACGTCTTCCATGTCAGGATTATGGAGGCCACTGTGCTCTTAGGAACCTAAAGTGCAGCAGAATTTTTTTTTGTAACCTTGGCCAGATCTGTGCCTTGCCACAATTCTGTCTCTGAGCTCTTCAGGCAGTTCCATTGACCTCATGATTCTCATTTCGTCGTAAGGTCTTATATAGACAGGTGTGTGGCTTTCCGAATCAAGTCCAATCAGTATAATCAAACACAGCTGGACTCCAATGAAGGTGTTGAACCATCACGAGGATGATCAGAAGAAATGGACAGCACCCGAGTTAAATATATGAGTGTCACATCAAAGGCTCTGAATACTTATGGCTGTGTGATATTTCAGTTTTTGTTTTTAATAAATCAGCAAAAATTTCAACAATTACTTTTATTTTCTGTCAGTATGGGGTGCTGTGTGTACATTCATAAGAAAAAAAATAACTTAAATGATTTTAAACAAATGGCTGCAACATAACACTGGGGCTGTGGCACAGGAGGATCGAGTATTATTTTATATCTGTGACCTAGAAATGCATCAGTCTCATTCAATGCCTGCATTGCGCCACAGCCCCAGTAAACAACAGTGGCCAATTCTGGAACTAACAGACCTAGTCAATGACATTTTAAGTGACCATGGTCCGTTTTATCAAGGTTCCACTGTAATAACACTATATACACATAATATAATACAATACAGTACAGTGCAATATAATAATATCCATCTTAGTCATAAAATGTAACAAAATAACAATAGAAAAGTAAGAAAAGATCAAATACAGTGTTCCTTGCTATTTGCGGGGGGCCGAGCCCTGCCGTGAATAGCAAAGACCCGCAAGTAATTTACACCCCACAACAAAGTTTTAAATTTCCTATAGATGCCCCATGAAGGCAGCAAAGCACTAATTGTCTATTAGATAGGGCGTTGGCTTGTCTAAATGGAGCACCTCTCCTCACTTCAACAATGTTTTTTGGCATCAAGACGCCACAGGATTGTGAATTTGCAAGTAGCGAATCGCGAATAATCAGTGAAACATCCTCCATCCATTTTCATCCGCTTATCTGAGGTTGGGTCACGGCAGCAGTAGCTTAAGCAGGGAAGCCCAGACTTCCCTCTCCCCAGCCCCTTCGTCCAGCTGTTCCGGGGTGATCCCGAGCCATTCCCATGGCAGCCGGGAGACATAGTCTCTCCAACGAGTCCTGGGTTGTCCCCTGGGCCTCCTCCCGGTGTGACGTGCCCAGAACACTTCAACAGGGAGGCGTCCAGGGGGCATCCTAAACAGATGCCCAACCCACCTCATTTGCCTCCTCTCGATGCGGAGAACCAGCGGCTCTACTCTGAGCCCCTCCCGGATGACTGAGCTTCTCACCCCATCTCTAAGGGAAGCCCAGACACCCTGCAGAGGAAACTCATTTCGGCCACTTGTATCCACGATCTTGTTCTTTCGGTCTCGACCCACAGTTCGTGACCGAACATAGATCAACCGGTAAATTGATAGCTTTGGCTTTCGGTTCAGCTCTTTTTTCACCACAACAGACCGATACAGAGTCTGCATTACTGCAGATACTGCACCGGTCCGCCTGTCGATCTCCCGCTCCATTCTTCCCTCACTCGTGAACAAGACCCCGAGATACTTGAGCTCCACCACTTGGGGCAGGATCTCATCCCCGACCCGGAGAGGGCACTCCACCCTTTTCCAACTGAGGACCATAGCCTGAGATTTGGAGGCTCTGTTTTCATGCCAGCCGCTTCACACGCGGCTGCGAACTGCTTCAGCAAGAGTTGAAGGTCGTGGTTTGATTAACCCAATAGAACCACATCATCTGCAAAAAGCAGACATCACCAAAACGAACCCCCTCAACACCTTGGCTGCGCCTAGAAATTTTGTCCAAGAAGGTAATGAACAGAATCGGTGACTAAGGGCACCCTTGGCAGAGTCCAACTCTCACTAGAAACGTATTCGACTTATTGCCGGAAATGCAGACCAAAGTCTGAAACCGGTCGTAGAGGGACCGAACAGCCCTCAGTAGGGCTTCCGGTACCCAATATTCCTGGAGCACTCTCTACAGTACTCCTCAAGGGACACGGGCGAACGCCTTCTCCAAAACGCATGTAGACTGGTTGGGAAAACTCCCATGGACCCTCGAGGACACTTCTGAGGGTGTAGAGCTGGTCCACTGTTCCACAGCCAGGACGAAAACCACACTGCTCCTTCTGAATATAAGAATCGACTTCAAGGTCGACAATCCTATCCAGAACCCCTGAATAGACCTTACCAAGGAGGCTGAGAAGTGTGATCCCCCTATAGTTGGAACACACCCTCCGGTCTCCCTTCTTAAAAAGGGGGACCACCACCCTGGTCTGCCAATCCAGAGGCACCGTCCCCAATGCGGTGAAACACATACGGGAAATAACACAATTTTAAAATAATAAAATACAATAACTAATACAAATAAAGAAAATGTTGCTATATAGGTATTTACAATATTAGGGCATCCATTTTAACACAGTTGTTTCTAAAGAAGTGTGCCTCTCCAGTATGTGTGCGGTGTGTAGTACTTACTTGCAGAATAAAGAGCAACTTTGTCTTGCTCGGTGTGTTTGAGCAGGTTCTCTGCGTAGTTCAGGCGAGCGCCTGAAAACCACTCGGGAACATCTGAAATTCGTTTGGACACGTCCACCACCTGGAATACGAAGACACACACACAAACATGAATGTACACGCAACACACACATGGAGACACACACACACAAACACATATACAGACGTAGACGAAAGACACGCACTCATGGACACGCGAAAACACACACACACACAAGGAAGGACACACACAGATAAACACTAAAAGACACAAACAGATGGACATGCGCAGAAACACGCATACAAACGTACACACACAAACCGACACACATGGACATGCGCAGAAACACATGCATACAAATGTACACACAACACAAGGAGAGGCAGACACACATACATACAAGTTACAACACATAGATACATACATACACACAGTGAAGATTTTAAAGCAACAGTACAAAAAAAAAACACACTGTGACGAAGGTTCTCCCCTCCCCCCAACCTTGCTTGTGCACGATCATTGTTCTATCTAAATGGGGGAAGCTGGAACGGATGAGTTTTGTGCTGTTTCTGTGTGGAAGCACACACTGTCACAATATAATATACAAATTCCTCCATTTTATTTAAACTTACTCACCTCGTGGTAGGGTTTGGAGCTGACCACACCGCAGAAGCGCCACACACACGACCAGAACTCGGCGTAGCAATCCACTGACCACTGGTACAAGTCCCGGTAGTTGACTTGTGGTAAGAGACACAAACACCATGGGTCAAATGGCAAATCACCAGTGCGTAATTTACCCCTTTTTGCAATGACTGAAAAGCGGCAAAGGAAAGGTGTGGCACTTTTACACTTGCAAAGACTTTGTGAATGCTAATGCTACATGCTAATAGCTGTCATGCACATGCATGTGCCATTCACAGGCGGTGCTTCACGGGGTGGCGTGTGACATTGACGAGTCTATGTGTGAGTCTGTGGCCACCTGCTGTGGCCGACAGCTTCAGTGTGCGCGTTGCGTTTGTGCAAAAAAAATGTAAACACTAGGCTTTACACGATCAGGATTTTGGGGGCCGATCACCAATCAGCGAGTTTAAAAAAACTATAACTGATCACCGATCCGATCACAAGATGGAGCAATGTGTTTATTTAAATGACATGTTCATTTACTGTATATACTTGTGTACTTAATTGCTCCCAAAAAAATATTTACAATAAATAATGTATCTTTGTTCATCTATTTATGCCAGTGAGGCACAGTGACAGACAGAAAAAAAGAATGGTCTTCTATGAGATGGCAGGAAGTGCATACAGTAATTAATGTATCCACTTTTTGTGACATTTTTGTCTGTTGGTGTGCCGTGAGATTTTTCAATTGTAAATTATGTTCCTTGGCTCCATGAAGGTTGGAAATCACTGCTCTAGTCCGATCGTGTATTCTAATCAGTCAGGTCAAACCAACATTACAACATGACAGAAATAATGGGTGCTAACTTACTGTAATTACTTTATTGTAATTAAATTACTTCACCCACACTGAAACTTTAGAGCATGATTCGACAGAACGGCGGCATGTTTACGTGCAACCGTTAGTGCTAGCACTAGCTTGCTAGGATGCATAACGTTTTTGTTGCCTGCTTGCGAGCCGTATTGTATTAAAAGTACGGGAACATACCTCAAGCAAGCCTTAAACGAACGTCCTCTCCTGTCCTAAGCACCGGTAACCACCAACACACGTTTTTCCCCATTTAGTCCTTATAATATAGTCGGAGCGATCCACTCCTGTTGTCGTCACCACGGTAACGAGTGTATCCGGTCGCATTTGAGTTAAGATGAAGCCCAATGATCGTAAAAAACGAGATGCGTGGTATCGGAATACAAGATTTTATTACAGTAGTCTGACATAGTGAAATCGTGAATGAGCAAATTTGTCTTGTAGTCTGATCCGGGCATTACGTGTTGTCTGTCCCACACCGCCAACGTGTTTTTTTGGTTTTTTTTTACTTTATTGACCGTCAGATATTTATAGTACGACATCAAAACACACGCGACAAGGCTAACAATAAACTAGCTTTTGGATTCAAATATACTGTGCACAATGGCGACTCGGACTAAATGTATTTTGCGGAGCCGTTCAATGACGTCATCGATCGGATCGGCAAATGACGACATTAAAGCCGATCAGCCGATCCGATCAATTACGTCATCGATCGGATCGGCAAATGACGACATTAAAGCCGATCAGCATAAAATGCTAATTATCGGCCGATACAAATCAGGCCGATAATATCGGTGTAAGATCTAGCAAACACCAAAGGCATGAAAAAGGTGACCAAAAAAACAACAACAACAAAAAAAAACATTGTAAGGGGGAGGGGTCTGGGGGGAAGCCCCCGCATATCCACGTTTGGGCAGACCGTGCCAGACAAATACTACTATACATGAAAGTGGTTGTTTTTGTTCGTCTAACTGTAAACAAGAGTAGCTCGCCGTTGCCTTCACGGTAACGACGACCTTCCCAACATGGCTGCCACGTAGGCACGACAATCAGCCAGGCTGGCTTATCTAGTATTAAATTTTACCGATAGGCGACTGATTTGCATGTATGAAAATTTGAGACATTTCAAATTTACAAGCAAGCTTCAGATATGTTGCCGCTCGAGTGATGTGAAAAAACAATGGAGCCGTTAAGGTACTGCAATGGCCTGGCATGTGGGCAAGGAGAGCCACGGTCGCAGATGCACTTTTAGCCGTTTATTGAATGGAACAAACATACAAATATGAAATGAAAACGCTTCCAAGGAACTTCAGCTACTAACATCACTCACTTATTGCCTGTAGATGCCATACGATGGCGATAAACCTCTTTTTTTTTTTATTAGACAAGGCTACGGTCTTACTAAATGAAGCGCCACACTTCAACATATAGTTTCAGTTAATAACCGCAAATATAGGTTACCCAAAAACATCTGTGAATCGGCGAATGCCAAACCACAAATATGCGGGGTACATTCAATAAAGTTTTTTCGATGGGGACAGTTTGACCCAGGAACAGATTACTGTATATCCTATTGGATTTTTTTATTTATTTGTATTTATTTATTTTTTTGATAAAAGGAAGTAAATACAAACCAGCAGCCAACTTAAAGGAATGTTTGTCTTTTTTTGCGGGAGTGGAAAACCTGTTTTTTATTGACACTGGCTGGCCTTGGCGGAGGTACAAAGTGCTCACTTGTCCTGCTTCGTTCCGGCCAGTAGTCCCATAATGATGAAAGAAAAAAATAAATCCACTTTAACAACACGCACGCGCACGCACCCACACACGAACACCGAGCCAACCGAGCGACACTCACCCAGGTTGAGCCCGTGCTCGTGGTTCACCTGCCGCCTGAACTGGTCCATCCGCGTATCCCTCTTGGAGTCCGGGTACCACAGCACCTTGTTCTCCGCCTCCATGATCGTGTCGTTCTTGTCTTTGGACATGTTAGCGTCCATTCACTTCACTTCACCTCACGTCGGTCAGTCTGGCTGAAAGCTACAAGATAAGCTACCAGTCACCTAGCAGGTTTGTGCGCGTGTGCGGCTGATAGAGAAAAGTGTCCGCTCGGACTGGCGAGACGTGACACACGTACGCGGTGACGTCACGGGAAAGTGCGCATTCAAGATCACAACGTGTTTAATAAGCACCGCAGTCAAAGCTGCAACGCGAAGCCTTGTTTTATTCAGTTACACTGCGTTATTGTAAGTATATTCATCGTTTCTCGTATAATTATTAATATACATAATAGCATAACTGTTTCCAATGATTAATTACTTTTTGAACAATGCTGTTTTTTGTAACCCTGTCGAGCCAAGGCTGCCACATTTCTTACATCGTAATTACGGTGAGCCCAAAATATTCACGGGGTCGTCATTTGTGAATTCGCTAATTCGCTTTTTTTTTTTTTTTTTTTTTTTTTTTTTTTTTTTTTTACCTATCCACCTTTATTTGTTGGGAAAACAGAGCTATTTGCTGTTTTTCTGCTCTAGCCTAAGCTTTGGCACCAATCTGTGGCGTTCTGGTGTTAAGTTGTTGAAGTGAGTTGAGGAATTTCATTTAGTCTAGTGAAATTCTCAGTGTGCGAGTACCACTAGTGGTACGTGGGCTCTCTCTAGTGGTACGTGAGAAAAAAAATCACTGAATTAAATAGTAAATACAAATAAAATTTACATTTAAAACATGACATATAATCAAACATATTCGAATGAAGCATGAAGAAATATGCAGAAAAAAACTTTTTTTTAAATCCAGAACAGTACTTCTCTCGCCCACAGTCAGCTGGGATAGGCTCCAGCCCACCTGCGAGCCGACTGAGGATAGGCGGTATGGAAAATGGATGAAAGGATCATACCAATGGTAAAATATGGTGGTCAAAGACCTCACCTGAATCCTATTGACCTTAAAAAGGCGGTTCATACTTAAAAAAAAAAAAAAAAAACTCCAATGTGGCTGAATTACATCAATTCTGCAAAGTTGAGTGGGCCAAAATTCCTCCACAGCGCTGTAAGAGACTCATTGCAAGTTATCGCAAATGCTAGTTTGCAGTTGTTGCTGCTCAGGGTGGTCCAACTAGTTATTAGGTTTAGGGGGCAATCACTTTTTCACACAGGGCCATATAGGTTTGTATTTTTTTTCTCCCTTAATAATAAAAACTGTCATGGTCTGTGCCCTGCAATTCCTTTTTGGAACTTGGGTGGCGCTTTGTGCCTCACCTTTCCCTCTCTCTCTACCAAGCAATCATCACCTCCTCACCCGCGCACCTGTTACGAATCAGCACTCATCACTGCCTGTATATAAGCCTGCCAGATCCAGGAATCCAGCGCCAGAGTATTGACACTTGTGCATGGTACACAGGTCAACTTGTGGTTCATTCCTGTGTGATTGCTTGACTTCCTGCAATTGTACTGATCCTCTTATGTTCTTCTCCATCTCCAGTGTTCCTTCCGTGTCTCCTGCCTCGCTGTCCGCTCCAGCCACGCCGCCAAGCTCTTCCACCTGCCCGTGCTCCCGCTTCCTGCACGTTCCCTGCTCAGACGGATCACTATCACTCCTCGAGTGTTCTACCCCTGAGCTACCGCCTAATAAACCATTCTCATCTACTTCTTCTGCCTCCGTCTGCTTTTGGGTCCAGTCCAATATCAAACGATTACCAACCGTGACAAAAAAAAAAAATGAATTTAAAAACTGCATTTTGTGTTTACTTGTGCTGTCTTCGACTAATATTTAAATTTGTTTGATGATGGGAAATATTTAAATGTGACCAACATGCAACAAAATAAATCAGGAAGCACTTTTTCCACACCACTGTGTATAGATATGTTTGTTGTTGTATTAATTGTTGTCGGTAAATATCTTGTGTTGATGTTACCATAAATTGTTTTAAATGTTTATAAACTATTTTGTATTAATTTGTGAGTGATAACAAAACAACTTGTTTTTGTTTTTTTAATATATTGTCAAAGACATATCACTCAATATTTCCTGTTTTATTTACATAAATTTATAACATAAGACATTAAATAATTTCCATGACATTGAGCTTGTTCGTAATGAAATGAGATTTCTGATTTTGTATATTTAAATAAAAAATTTACTAAAATTGAAGTTGCTGTTAAGTACTTGTTTCTTTTGAATTTTAAACACTATTGATGAGCTTTACCTTAAGTATTATTAGTTTTAAATGTACAGTAAAATATATAATATTACAGTACAAAAGTAATAATTAAATATATATTTTTATTTTAGACATATTTTTGTTTCTCTATAGATAATCACTCTACGTCCATTTCCTATAGCTTGTTTATTATCAAGGTCTTGAACGTCTCCCCAGCGTGCACACGCACGCCAGCCAGCCCTCACGCGCACGCCGCACACCCAGCCTCTCAAGAGAGAGAGCCGGGCTGTGATTGGCCCATGGGTGTCTGGTTCCACATCAGCCGACAGATGGCTTCATGTCGGGGGGAGGAGGAGAGGTGCGGGAGGGGGAGTGTGGCGTGTTTGGTCCCAGCTCTGGTTGCCATTCGGTCATGGCTCTCCGGCGGAAGCCAATCGGAGAGCGAGGAGGGGTTGACGTTAAAGGGGTGTGCCCTATCAGGGAGCAAGGAGACAAAACCGCCTCATTGTGGTCCGCTGTATGGCAAGCCCTCATAACATTTAACCGCTAGACTTGATATGTTGCAGATATCTGAAATTCGCTTTTTCCTAGTCAATGATAAGATTTCCATAACTATGTTCTTCCTAGCCACAATTAGCATTTCAAATATCTTCCAGGTCATTTCGCCTAGGACAAATGAAGCCACTTTTCCCAGTACCTGTATGGGGTCCGTCAATAACGACGGGTCTGTGTGGATGGTATAATAATTTTGACTCACTTGACTGTTGTACGAGTCACCAGTCATAAATTTGAATTTGGAGAGATTTTATTTGGGGGGTTGGGGGGGTCAATGTTGTGACCAAATGTTTAAGATCATCACCTGGCACCGTGGGGGACCAAGGTTCAAGACTACGACCAGACCATCCACCAACATCTCCCGGACCTACGGCTGTGGTGTCCTTGAGCAAGACACTGATACCCCGAACTGCTCCCTGGGCACCTAAGCTGCCCCCTGCTCCAGTGGGTTCCACTAAAAAGTGTGTGTGTTCACTGTGATGGGTAAAATGCAGAGAACACATTTTGTGTGCATGCATGTATGTTCATGACTATAAAGGTGATTCTCTTTTTCTTCTTCATTATCTACAATTCAACTGCAGATATCTGCTACGTGGAAGACAGAAACAGCGATCCCTCACTATATCACAGTTCACTTCTCGCGGAATCAGTGCATCATGGATTTTATTTTTTTATAGGTCGTGTAGTGCAGTTACTCACCATGAACATCTCTGTTACGGTTAGCTTTACTGGCTATATGATTTTATGTGGCAGCAACGACTAACGTAAGGTCATTTTGGCTCTTTTTCTTAACAGTAGTGATGTTACGAGATGTGCACATAAACCCCTCATGCACGCTCCATTCAAAATGTTTTTTTGTTTGTTTTTTTGTTCTTTTTTTTATAACAGTTGCAGTCATCTCATAGTTTGGATACAGATTTTAAAGTTTGTATACTAGATTTTTGGAGAGTGCTTATTAGTGGTGCACTGAAATTTCAGCCACCAAAATATTTCATTCTCTGGGGGGGCTGCAATCACTCAAGCCCCCTCAACCTCAGCCACCCCATTCGTATTTACATGTCTCATATCATATTGTATTTGTGTCGATAAACGATACATGGGTGGCACGGTGACCGACTGGTTGGCGCCAGAGATGTCAAAAGTACTGTTATTCAGTACTTAAGTAAAAGTACTGATACTTTTGCAAAAAACATCCATCCATTCTCAACACCGCTTATCCTGGTTAGGGTCACAGGGCGCTGGAGCCTATCCTAGCGGACATCGGGCAAAAGGTGGACTACAGCCTGAACTGGGCGCCAGTCAGCCGCAGGGCACATATCGACACGGACCACCATTCGCACTCACATTCACACTGTCACTGAGTGAGAACTGAACCCACGCTGCCCTCACCAAAGTCAGGGGAGTGTACCGCTACATCATCAGTGACTTAGTGCAAAAACAACTGGCAAAAGTAAAAGCGTTGAAGCCACTCCCTCACTTAAGTAATAGTATACACTTACAAATGTACTTAAGTAAAAAAGTAAATTGACATTTTTCAGCGGCACGTGGATGACTGGTTAGAGCGTCAGCCTCACAGTTCTGAGGACCCGGGTTCAATCCCCAGCCCCGACTGTGTGGAGTTTGCATGTTCTCCCTGTGCCTGCGTGGGTTTTCTCCGGGCACTCCGGTTTCCTCCCACATCCCAAAAAACATGCATAAATTGGAGACTCTAAATTGCCCGTAGGCATGACTGTGAGTGCGAATGGTTGTTTGTTTCTATGTGCCCTGCGATTGGCTGGCAACCAGTTCAGGGTGTACCCTGCCTCCTGCCCGATGACAGCTGGGATAGGCTCCAGCACGCCCGTGACCCTAGTGAGGATGAGCGGCTCAGAGAATGGATGGATGGATGGACATTTTTCAATCTAATAATAAAATACATATAGTGAGATTTTTGTATCTCTCTAGGTGATTGGCATGCTTTCTCTGGGGGCAACAGTGGCAATAACAAAAATAAAAACAGAAAAGACTAGCATTTATTTGTACTATTGAAATGAAGTTATATAGAGTACAGAATCCATCCATCTATCCATTTTCTGTACCACTTATTCTCACAAGGGTCGCAGGGGAGGTGGAGCCTATCCCAGCTGACCCTGGGTGAGAGGCAGGGAACACCCTGAACTGGTCGCCAACTAATCGAAGGGCACATATTAACAAACAACCATTCGCACTCTTATTCAGACCACAGTACAACATAGTTGAAAATAAAAAGCTAGATTTGTTGAGAAAATGTATTTGCCCACTGTCAAACGGAAGGGAGGGTGGCAGATTGACTGGAACTGTAGTTGAAAATGAGAAAATTATGGCTAATTTCAGTTTTTGTTTTTGTTTTGTTTTTGTTGTGGAAAAATAAATGTATTAGTTTTCTCCGGGCACTCCAGTTTCCTCCCACATCCCCAAAACATGCGTGGTAGCTTGATTGAAGACTCTAAATTGCCCGCAGGTGTGAATGGGAGTGCGAATGGTTGTTTGTTTACATGTGCCCTGCGATTGGCTGGCGACCGGTTCAGGGTGTACCCCGCCTCCCGCCCGAAGATAGCTGGGATAGGCTCCAGCAGCCTCCGACCCTGGTGAGGATAAGCGGTACAGAAATGGATGGAAATATATTGTTAACGCTCAAACGTGACATAATTTATTGCCCGCGAGCCAGAATTCAACAAGCTAGGTTCTAAAAAGTTAAAGTGGTTCATTCATTACAGGCAAAGAGCCAAAATATATTCTTACCTAAAAAAGGTTATTCCCAGTTCAGAGTTCCCCTGTTGTGGTTGTATGACGTGTGTGCAACCATACACAACACAATGTGCAGGCATCCTTGCTGTTTTGGTTTTGCAACCGTGTCATCCGTCCACAAACATGGAATGCGCTGACACTTTGCCCCCACTGGTATAGCTACATGGAATGTGCACGCGGCTCAAAAGGGGAGTGTTGTAGATACGTCTATGCGCTTGACCCGCTTACTTCTGTTTTTTTCCGCGTTGTGCTTTTTACGTCGCGTCGTTGCTAACTTTAGAAGGTTTTAAAAGTAACGAGCCCATTATTAAAATGTAAGGAGTAGGAAGTACAGATACTTGTGTTTAAAAAGTAAGGCGTAACAGTAACATGTCGCCAGAAGAAGAAATACTCAAATAAAGCACAGATACCTGGAAAATCGACTTAAGTACAGTAACGAAGCACAAGGACTTCATTACTGTCCACCTATGGTTAGCACATCTGTCCTGGGTTCAAATCCGGCCTCCCTGTGTGGAGTTGGCATGTTCTCACCGTGCCTGCGTGGGTTTTCTCCAATTACTCCGGTTTCCTCTGACATTCCAAAAATAATAATTCCATTAATTGAAGACTCTAAATTGTCTGTAGGTGTGAATAGTTGTTTGTCTTTATTGTATGTGCCCTGCAATTGGCTGGCGACCAGTTCAAGGTGTGTGGCAAGGTACAGAGGGGTGTGCTCCTGTTAGTAGATAAATTACTAAATCCAGAAAACTGGCAGCTTCGCTTTGCTGGATTTCCCGCACTTGGATTTAGAGGAGGTTCAGCAAAATTAAGTTTTCTCATTGTTTCGCGCAAGGTCATCTTTGTTCTTTTCCGATCACTTTGTTGGGGAATCCCTTTACCACCTCGGGATTTTCTCTGGTTCTGACAAAGATGAAAATGTTCCTCAATTTCTATGCAAACAGATTTGTGCCAAAAAGAATCACACAACAACTTTTAAATCGAAAACAAAAAACAAGACTAGTGAACAAAACTTCTTGAATTGCAAACAAACAAACAAACAAACAAAAAAAGACTGATAGATATAATCTAACTCCAGCAAAAAAGGTTATTACTTGTGAAGGGAATATAGAATACTTTATATTCTAATATGTAATTCTAACTAGTTTGGAAGAGAATGTGTATTGGAGTATAGGAGTATATTGCAGGAAGGCCCCCAGCGGGGGGTATGTGGCCCCCATCAGGGGGTATTTGGAGACAGATGGCAAAGAAGAAAGGAACTGCGGGGAGCCACTATAAACATTGAATGCAGGAGACATCGGCAGGCGACGTCTGGACCCAGATCAAATAGTCATCATTTGGCCGAACAACGATGACGTCAGATTACGGACCAATCAGACGACAGCGATTCCACACCGGCCTGTTTGAAACATTGTATAAGTCTGGGGGAGAGTCAGATAGTTTTGTTCTACTACTGTATCTGCTAAGGATAAGATGGGGTAGTTACGAACCCAGAGCTCTGCAAAATGTATAGACTCCTCTGTCAGGAATAAATTGGTTGCTTTTTATACATTGTTGTGAACGACGTTCTTTCACGAAAAGGAACACGCTTGGAACCACGGAAGTTAGGAGATTTTAAAACACAGGTTCCTTCAAATGGTGACCCCGACGTGATCCTGAAGGAACAATAGATAAAAAGACAGAGGAGCGGACAGGAATTCAGTTGGACTGCAAATGTCCCCGGTGCACCGAAATAAAAAAGGTGAGCGGAAGCCTGTTTGAGTATATCACGAATTCTGCGCATTGGAAATTACGAAATTTGGGAGACTTGTGGTACAGTTGTTTTGTTGTCTATAGTTAATAAGACGTTGTGTTGTTAAAATTGCATAATTAAAGTCAGGGTAACGGAGGACCTGACGTCAGGGTAACAAGGGACCTGACAGACCAGGATCAGAGCAAATCCTGGAAGTAGGGTAACAAGGTACCTACTTGTCCCGTCGTAGACTGACTTGAAATCGGACGCGGTTTCAAATTGTAACGTTTCGGTAGACGTTGGGGATTTTGGGACCCCCAAAAACTGATTTAGAATAAGATGAGTGTGCCACCAAAACTCGGGGTTGTGAATTGGACAGTCGAGTGTCGAGGTAATGAATGGGATATGTGTCGGATTTGTGGATTGAAAGAAAAAGGCAGAAAAAGAAACAAACAGGATTAAGAAGTGTGTGGGCAAAGTGGAAAAGAAAAAGGAATGTAAGTTGTTTCACGTAACAGAGAGGTTATTCTGAAAGGAAAAAGATAAAGGAAAAGTTGGATGCTGCAGGGTGGAGAGAGAATTGAAGGTTGAATAAGAAAATAGAAGAGTGAAAAATTGAGAAGAAAAAATTATGAGATTTGTCTGGTGTGCCCTGCCATGGCAGCTGTTACAGCTGTTCAGAAAAAAAGAGCGACAAATTCCCCCGCGAAATACAATTTACGGACCTTTCCGAAAACGGCCCCAGTGACGTCACCGCATTCAAAGAGGTGGGTAAATATACAAATTGTCTTTAAAAAATGTTGAGTTTTTACAGAAGCGGCTTCCCGGACTGGCTGCTGTTGGTGTAATTTGGATCCAGGGGCTGAAAAGTTTGACGGACGGCATGAGCCTGGCGTGTGGTGACATAGTGAGACTGATACGCGCCTGTTGCATTTCGGTTCACCAATCGGATGATATTTTGACACGGTCGGGTCTGAATAATGTCGAACCTGAAATTCTATTTGCCCCTTTTGCTCCTATAGTGTTTGCAGTCATCCGCGACATGTTCCCGTCCTCTTCCCCAACGGTGCCGATGCTTCTGGACGTCAAACCTCTCATGGATCCCAGTTCTCACTTCAAAAATTGTATAAGTATTTGTACAGATGACACCGGGTCACATCCCTCCCGTTTAAGGGAGGCAAATGTTATTTATTGAATAGCTTTACTTGACACCTTGCCGGTTGAAGTTAGGACTGAACTTTTTAAAGACCCTGACCTCATGAAAGGGGGAGATAGCTTCTTTAACTGTCATATGTCACACCATTTGTAACTTTTTGTCAACAGAAAACACAAATCATCAGATGAGGTAAAGGACATGCAGGAACAACTTTTGAAGTTACAATTGGCCCAGGCCCGTAAAGTGGCCATAAAAAAATAATAATAAATAAATAAATTAAAATGGAAGCAGAGAAACAGATGTGGATGGCGCAGGGGTCAACGAGGAGACGAGGCGGGAGTCGTGACAGATTACACCAACGGAGGCAGGGGAAGCCCTTGCCGACCTCCAACGGACCAAGCGTGCTTCAATTGAGTGGAACCCGGAGAGGCCACACCTCAAAGAGGAGGCTACAAAGCTTCACGAGGGAGAGTTGGGCGCGGCCCGGCAACAGCGTCCGCAGCAGGCTCCACAGCAACAAGAGCCATCTCGCCAGTACTACTGCGATGAGGACTGGACCGAATGCCCAATGAGCCTGGAGCCAGGGGACGGAGGAAAGACGGAGCCTCTGAACCCGGCTAAGGGAAGACAACCACCTGAATGAGCTGTGCAGGGGTGCCCATGAATCTGCCGATTACGACACCATTAAAGACTGAAATTGCTGGACAGACACATGAACATCAGTTTGTCCTCATGAAAAAAGGGCTCCAGTGAACCTGATGGGCAGAGATCTGCTTATCAAGACCAGGGCTACCATCCTTTGTAGCCCGGACGGACTGACGATACGGTTCCCCGATGGGACCATGATGAACTGTGGACAGAAGTTGTCCTCCGGATGGAACATGATACAACATGAACTTCCGGAAGCAACTGCTGACATATATTGCGCCCGACTAAAACCTGAAACAAAGGAGGGAGGCGGAGTTTACTCGGCCTTCCTGCGGTGGAAGCCCTGGATCGACTCTCTTGCCCCCTATCGTCCTCCAAGTGACCCTCTCCATCTCACACTGTTTTATGATAAAAATGACGATTTGGTTCATAGGGAAGCTTTTGAGTCAATACAGGAAGGAAATTGGAGGCTCAATAGTACAGGAATTTACATAGGGAAACAAGGTGTGGCGGCTGCGTCCACCTTGGCACCAGAGCAGAGTGAGTGGTTTATGATGAACTTGACATCTTTTCCACACATATCACTTGCACTAGCATTAGGTCATGAAGCCAGAGAACTGGGACCCATGGTGAGAAAATGCCATTTGGCAAATGATTGGCAACAAGATCAAATACCAAATGTGCTGTACTCTCCTAGTACTGAATGGTTTTGTATTCAAGGTACCATGGTGGACGGAGGAATGTTGGAGCATGTGACTTTAGCGCGATTCCATGGCAGAGAACTCTCGGACCATGAAGACGCCGCACAGCTGTTGAGCTCGCTGCCGGACTCACTGTGGTCCGAGGGGTCTGTGTACATCCGTGACTCCGGTAACATTCGAGGTAAACCCGACTGCTTTTGTTAACGTGCCGTAGTATCCTTGTAAGCAAGAGGCCATAGAAGATATCACTGAAACCCAAATTCTAAAATCCCAACGCTTTGGTCCATAAATGATGTTATGAAACCCTCCGCTCAAGCTGCAGAACTGCTGGCCAGGTGCAGGGCACTAGAGTTATCTGAAGGTCAGTGTGTTACGATTTATTCTGATTCGGCGTATGTGGTAGGATGTTTGTTTGTTGATCTGGCTGCATGGAGGCGACAGGGTTTTGTTACGACCACTGGTGACCCAGTGGCCCACGCAGAGCTGATTCAACGACTGAGTGAGGCTATTGATGGGCCGGTGGAGGTGGCTGTGGTCAAGTGTCCAGGACAGGCGAAAGCGGGAACTCTGGTAGCCCGGGGGAATGGCGCAGCGGATGCGGCGGCGAAAGAAATAGCAGGCTATCGAAAGGATGATGAAGGAGGAGGCGCCAAAGGAAGACAAGTATTTGTATGATGACAAGGAGAACCTAGGAGACTGATGTTACCTACAGGAAAGTTATGTGTCAATGCTGAACAAGCTGCGCTTTTGGTGGCACCCTGATCTTCTGTGTAAGGTAAAAGATTTTTGTGTTTTTTTTTTGTGATATATGTCAAGATTTCAGTGTTTGCCCTACAACGAAGAGGGAATTGACACACTGAGATGGGCCAAGGCCCGAATTTATGTGGTGGTAATGGACCGAATCGACAATGGTGGTCCCAGTCCAAAGCATAAGGTACTTATTAATAATTGTCGGCACTTTTTCTGGATGGCCCAAAGGCTATCCTCGGACAAGTGATTCTACTTGTCCCAAACATGTCCTGCGCAGGCCACTATTGTAAAAAAAATGTGGACTAAGTGTGAATGGTATAAATATTCGGTGCGATACGTTTTATAAATTGTGTACACAATATAAAGTAAACCTTAGAACTTTGATGAATGAAATGATATGACCATATATGTAAAAAGTTATAAAGTGCTTCAAAGGGTACCCATTATATTTATTAACTAAATAAATAAGGCATACATATTGTGTGTATAAATAGGTATGCATATGATATTCTGGAAGATAAATTAAATAATAGATAAATTTAGGCGTGTAGCCGGCGGATGGGATCAAGCCAGAGTAGCATCGTGACTTTCTATTTCCGGGTCAGCAGAGCGGACCAGAGCGGCTCTGCGTGCCTGGGATAAAAGCCTGAAAACAGTACGGGAGGTTTTTTAAAACACAGGTTCCTTCACTTGCAAAGAAAATATCTTTTGCTTACTATAATGATATTTACGTTTGTGCTGCCTGACTTTTTTCTCACGTTCCAATTTCTGCACTGCTGCTGCTGCTTGACTTTTTGTGGGTTTTTTTTGGCCCAACCCTTTAGAGTGGTGGGCTTTACGAGGAATGCGTCCTCATTGGCCAATTAGTTTTGAGTGACAGCTCATGCCTGGATGTATGTTTTTTTTTTTTTTTTTTCATGTCTCACTGAACAGAGCCAAAAACAAGAACACAAGATTAAATTTTCGATCACCTTAAGGAAGTGTAACTATATATAATTTATGTTGTTAATGCTCTACTAAGAAGTAGTTAACTACTATAC
Organism: Phycodurus eques; assembly: GCF_024500275.1. Taxonomy (NCBI): domain Eukaryota; kingdom Metazoa; phylum Chordata; class Actinopteri; order Syngnathiformes; family Syngnathidae; genus Phycodurus; species Phycodurus eques. Next base: position 24,250,520 of record NC_084527.1, read on the forward strand.
CGACTCCATGCATTTATCCATGCATTAGAGTTGTTTGGTGCAAACACTAAATTATTTCAGAGGGGCAAACACATGACATTAATACAAACATAATAGAGAAATAAACTATGAGATTATACAAAGGAAAACTGTCTTTATCTGTAATTATTTAATTGTTGTCAACACCTAGTAAGAAAAACTGGCTAACTTTAAAAGTAGATATTGTATATAATCAAACTCTTGCAGGAAATCCTACAAGTTATTTAGGATTTGTGCTTCCCTTTTATGCTAATTCCGTCTAAACCGTACCGGTGATGTGTTTAATTTTATTCAGTAATGTAACTCTCAGGTCATCATAAGATGATAAAGAATTGTGGCCAATGGCCATATAGTATGCAGTACGGACGAGTCAGAATAGTGGGTAACGTTAGCAAAATAACTAACGGTTATTAGCTGCTAAATTGTTGATAAACTGTGGCTGTGCGCTTCTATGCTACGTTCTATGCGTTTTGGTCGTTTTATACGGCGTGATTACATAGAAAGTCAATGTCGTTCGCACAGATAGACGCCAATCCGTGCCGGGCTGCGCGTATGACACGTTTGACGCAGCACGAGTGAGGCGGGCACATGTAAATTTGTCTCCTTCGCCTGTTCACTTGTAGCTGGGAGAGCTGAACTACAAACCACATTTGCATCGCGACAGCCAATCAGCATCGAGAAAGGACCATGTCACACGCAGCGTCCTGTACAGTTTTGAGTAGAGGAAAATGGAGGAGGTGATTGTTACAGATTGTTGTTTACTTGTTTACAGCTGTTGAACTGTGAAGCAAGATAGCAATAACATTAGCCAAAGCTCTAGCACAACCACCGGCCACCTGTTTACACAGACACACTCTTTATTTATTTCTATTTACAGATGAACTTTATCGGACAGATGAAGTGGAACAGGAGGAGGGTCAAGGAGAACAGGAGGCTGCTGCCTCTGCCCCACCTCAAAGACTGTCTGGGGTTATGTACATACAACATTTGGATTGAATTTTAGAGGGTATAAATGTACTACTTGTGTATGCAATTATGGTATGCTTTTCACAATGAGTAGTTCTGGATTCCACACTTTTGCTTTTGGGTGAATTACATTTTTTTGTCTGGGCTTTAAATGAAATATTTTAGGTTATAGTCATTATAACATTTTTGGGTTTAACTAATCTATTGTTGATTCTTGTGTACTATGTTGCTGTCTTTTATTGTTAATGTATTAATTTTATATTTTTGAATGTGTGCGTGAATGGCTGGTTGTTTATATGCGCCCTGCGATTGGCTGGCGACCAGTTCAAGGTGTACCCCGCCTCTCGCCCGATGATACCTGGGATAGGCTCCAGCACTCTCGCGGCCCTAGTGAGGATAAAGCGGTACAGAAAATGGATGGATGGATGGATGTTTTAACCCAGTGCAGGTGACATTAAGTGACATGAAAGGCACCCAAAATATAAAGCATTGATATTAAAAAATACAACCTTTTCTGCTTTACATCACAAAATTTCGGTTCCATTTCATGCAGGAAAATGTAAATGGAACAGAGGAATTGAGGAGGAGATTGAGGAGCATCTTCTCCATATTCTGAAGGAGTGTACAAATCTTCCTCCACTGTGACCTCACTGCAAGGATACGCTGTTCATGACAAGCATGATTCCTTCCTTGAAAAGATTGCAGCTAGAGTGGAAGGAATATGTAAAATTTCAAATTCATAAATTAATGTACAACTCCAATTCCAATGAAGTTGGGACGTTGTGTTATACATAAATAAAAACATAATACAATGATTTGCAAATCGTGTTGAACCTATATTGAATTGAATACACTACAAAGATATTCAATGTTCAAACTGATGAACGTTTTTGTTTTTAGCAAATAATCATTAACTTGGAATTTTATGGCTGCAACGCATTCCAAAAAAGCTGGGACAGGTGGCAAAAAAGACTGAGAAAGTTGAGGGATGCTCATCAAACATGTGTTTGGAACATCCCACAGGTGCACAGGCTAATTGGGAACAATTGGGTGCCATGATTGGGTATAAAAGGAGCTTCCCTGAATTGCTCAGTCATTCACAAGCAAAGATGGGGCGAGGTTCACCTCTTTGTGAACAGGTGTGTGAGAAAATAGTCGAACAGTTTAAGGACAATGTTCCTCAATGTACAGTTGCAAGGAATTTAGGGATTTTATCATCTACGGTCCATAATATCATTAAAAGGTTCAGAGAATCTGGAGAAATCACTGCATGTAAGCGGCAAGGCCGAAAACCAACATTGAATGCCCGTGACCTTCGTTCCCTCAGGCGGCACTGCATCAAAAACCGACATCATTGTGTAAAGGATATCACCACATGGGCTCAGGAACACTTCATAAAACCAATGTCAGTAAATAAAGTTGGGCGCTACATCCGTAAGTGGAACTTGAAATTCTACTATGCAAAGCTTAAGCCATTTATCAACAATACCCAGAAACGTTGCCGACTTCTCTGGGCCCGAGCTAATCGAAGATGGACCGATGCAAAGGGGGAAAGTGTTCTGTGGTCCGACGAGTCCACATTTCAAATTGTTTTTGTAAATTGTGTACGTCGTGTCCTCCGGGCCAAAGAGGAAAAGAACCATCCGGACTGTTATGGACGCAAATTTCAAAAGCCAGCATCTGTGATGGTATGTGGCTGTGTTCGTGCCAATGGCATGGGTAATTTAAACATATGTGAAGGCACCATTAATGCTAGGTACATACAGGGTTTGTAGAAACATATGCTGCCATCCAAGCAACGTCTTTTTCATGGACGTCCCTGCTTGTTTCAGCAAGACAATGCCAAACCACATTCTGTACGTGTTACAACAGCGTGGCTTCGTAGTAAAAGAGTGCGGGTAGTAGACTGGCCCGCCTGCAGTCCATACCTGTCCCCCATTGAAAATGTGTGGCGCATTATGAAGCGTAAAATACGACAACGGAGACCCCGGACTGTTGAACAGCTGAAGCTGTACATCAAGCAAGAATGGGAAAGAATTCCACCTACAAGCTTCAACAATTAGTGTCCTCAGTTCCCAAACGTTTATTGAATGTTGTTATAAGAAAAGGAAATGTAACACAGTGGTAAACATGACCCTGTCCCAGCTTTTTGGGAACCTGTTGCAGCCATAAAATTCTAAGTTAATGATCATTTGCTAAAAACAATCAAGTCTATCAGTTTGAACATTAAATATCTTGTCTTTGTAGTGTATTCAATTAAATGTAGGTTGAACATGATTTGCAAATCTTTGTATTCTGTTTAACACAACGTCCCAACTTCATTGGAATTGGGGTTGTATGAACAGAGCACATTTACTCTAAATTTGGACCAATTGTATCAATAATGTCCAAGGAGCAATCTTTCCTAGGAAGAATTTAGGCTTTTATACTTTTTTTCAAATGGTTTTGTTCTAGATGGATGTTTAGTTATTTTTTTTAAAGAAGAAATCCACTTTATTTTACATTTTTCAGACAAAAATAGTTATTCCATACATACAAAACCCTATGTGCCTTACCTTATGTTATAATGTCATGTCGTCAGGTTACGTTCAGTACTTTACTACTGTTGACAGTTTTGTTTGGTTACCTGCTAAATGCAGCCCATACATTTTACGGTGTAGCGATTTCAAAAGCGATGCTTTATTGCCTCACAATATAATACAATCAATTAAATACAATATATGATGGATAAAATACTGTTTATAAGCAGACAATGTTTATTATGATATACAAATGAATTGTTGATGTTGTGTATACAAACAGGTACAATCATTTTGGTACTGATAAGTAATACTGCAGGAATTTTGAAGTGTGTGGATGGCTCTTAAGTTGTAGAACTGGGATCCGGAGTTGGAAAGGGCTTGGAAGACCACGTGGTTCCCATCCAAAATTTGATTGCATTTATTTCTGCAACACATATCCAGTATGACGAAGGCTTGCCATACTTTCATGTTTATTTTGCCGACTCCCGATCACGTGGTCGTGACGTCACAGTCCGTCCAAGAAGTCAGTGCCGAACCCTCTCACGTGGTCGGCTCGTGCCGTGACGTCACAACCCATGCCGGAAGTCGGCGATGGCTGGAATGGTGTGATGGCTGCGGCCTTTTGTCGTCATCTCGGCAACAGGAAGAAAATGTTAGCAGATTTGAAACTCTTCTAACTGAACTTACCAACAGGTCCGCTCGGACTTCATCTCGCCCAACCCCAGCAAGCATTTAAGTCAGCCTTGAAAGAAGACGAAGGGGGGAGAAAAAAATAATAATAATAATGTCGCTGTTCCAATCGGCGCTCGAGTTCCTCGCCGGGCCCGGCTCGGTCGGAGCGGCAAGCAGGGACCAGAACGACTTTGTGGGGCAGATAGTCGAGCTGGGCGACATGAAACTGCGGATCAAGAGAGTGATTGCGGAAGGTAAAAGGACGACAGATGACACTAAATGTTAAGCGATAGTTAGCTTGCGCTAACTAGCAGCGGGGAAGCTAAATTGATAACAACCAGTAACATTAACACTCATTTGAAGTAAATATTTATCACTAAACTCAATTCTGGCATAATTGCACTGTTTTAATTATATTATTAAACAAGCTTGCATGACTACTGTACCTCCAAACTGTTGATATTGCGCTTACACAGAAAATTTAGCTTGTCTGGAAAGTCGAGCAATTGACTGTTTCGATCACGTGACGTTTTTCCGGACACTGGTGACAACGGCAGCCATTGTGGATGGCTGCAGTTTTCGCATTGCAACCACAAATACGACTTCCCAGTGACAAATTATGGCTAAAATATCTTAGGGGAGTTATCAGAGGGAATTTGATTCAGGAAAGCAGTATGATGATAAGTGTGCTATGATTGACAATATGCATTACAAATAACAAAATAATATCCACTACCGGCATAACAATAATAAACCATACCCCTTTTTCGCTGGACTTTCTGATCAAAACATTACAACAACAGAAGATAACTTATACGTGTCCCAGCCAGGTAAGAATGGCAAGTTGAGAGTTTCTCTGTTTTCTCGCACTGATTTTTGATGACAACTGGAAGTTGAAAGAACGATGCCATACACCGCCCACTTTTGTTGGAGGAACCCATAACATAGTGGTGAACCCCACTTCTGATTTTAGGTTAAGCCTGCTGCACACTGCGTGATCAGATGCAGTCGAACCCGAAGGGTTCATCACATAAAAAGGGGAAAGTTACCTGTGTGGATAAATTGCTGAAGCACCCCCACACTTTGAGTGATTGTCTATCTGGGCGTCCTGAGCGAGCTGGTACAGGCGTTTGATGCTGTATATAGAGTATATTGTACTTGATTACATATCTCATACCATAACACGCTAAATTTATGGTTAGCGTTGCCTGTTCGCTGCCTTGCCAATGGCTAATTGAAACAGGACGTGGCGAAGTGAATATTGCTCATGTTCGCCACTCTGGCGAATCAAAATTGCCTGCTTCAAAACTCAAAAGCCCATCCTGATAAAAGTTAAAGTGAGTACGCTCATTCTGCCGTGTGTGAGATGTGTTAATGGTTTAGTTTTTTCCCCCCCACTTCATAAAATGCTTCAATCCGCCGTCCAGCCGTTGCTGGCTATAAGCATTCAGGCACACAGGCTTTCCCAGCTGTGGGGAACGGCACATTGGGGAAGACAAGACCCGATGCTGCTTGTCTCCGAATTGAAGCCTGCATATTTATGTAAATATGTAAATTAATTTTCAGTAGGGGTGTCCCGAAACGATCTTTGAGATTGGAAATCGGTCGAGTGTCAGCAAAAAATACGTTCTCGAATCGGATCGGAGTGGATCTAACATCTGCCATTTTATCACTCTTATACAAGCCGTCCATTCCATTCTCCGCACTACCACTTCTCTCCAGCAGCGCCCAGATGGCAAGCAAAGTCCAAGTGATCACAGTAACAGGGTGCTAATATAGTAGCAAGGAGTAAGAGTGACTGTTGCTTACTTAGTTTTTTGACACTCCAGTTGAAGTTTACCGTAAAACTAAACCTACATAAAATAATTACACCTATTGAATTTTCAAATACATCACAGACTTTGTTTCTTTCTTAATTTTTGTTCACAAAAATCGCTAGCTCAAAGCTAACACACAACAAATGAAAAATACCATTGACGAGCTAACGAAATTTAGTATTGAACTCACGGCACTTACATCTCTCAAAATAATGAATATTGGTACACAAACTCTGTATAACCACATACAAACAGACCTACACAGTGACAGTTACCGCAATTTCTCGTGTATAATGCGCACCCATGTATAATAGGCACTCCCAAAGTTGACCTCAAATTTCTGGAAAACCCTTCTACCTATGTACCATGCATTTTTATAGTGCATGATTTTTCTTTCCTCCCATGTGATCAAAACACGAAGTATTATCTGTATTTGTTTCCGTAGGAAAATTAGTAGTTGTTTCCGTAGGAAATTTCCGTGAATAGTATAGATCCGAAGAGTTTATCCTGGAAGGTGGGGTGGGGGGATCGCCATCGCTGACGTCAAAGGCTGTTTCGTATTCCTTGAACGCTGGCAGCTTGATCCATTCCACACATCCACCAGCTACACACATATAATTGTGAATATTACTCTGCGGCGGACAAATATGCGACCTGAGGTTCCACCTGTGCGCTCGAAGTCACAGGAGTTGACGAGACCAGAAAAAAAACTTCCGCCGCTTCTGCTGTTAATAAGTCACGGTACTTTTACTCCGTTACAATGATCTTAATGTTGCTTGCTACCTTTGTTTATCAATTATTGCTTATTTATCAACTATTTCGTGCGCAAGACTTCGACTTCAGCATAGGGCGCTGTTTGCGTCACCCACTTTAAGCGCGAGTGACGTTTAAGTCACATTCACCAATCAAACGACACAAGAAAGTCACAGGACCTCGCACGTTATCTTCCATTGGGCTTCCCGGACGTAGGTATTCAAACTAGATAAGCCTCCCCCACTGATCGTCGTGCGTACGTGCAGGCCATGTTGGGAAGGTCGTTTTTTACCACGAATGCAACAGCGCGCTACTCTTGTTTACATCTAGACGAACTAAACAACAGCTTTCATGTATTGTAGTATTTGTCTGGCACTGTCTTCCCAAATGTGGATATTTCAGCTCACTTACAACTTGAGAAAACACCGTGCAGTAAATTGTAGATTTTTTTTTATAGTTTTGACTGTTCATACACACACAGCAACATAAGAATTTGTACATTCACATTTTATTTTGTAATTGTTTTTTTTTTTATTGTTGTTCATGCTGTGAGTAATTTCACTGCGTACATTTTACTCTTACTCAAGTAATTTTTTTACAGGACTACTATTTACTTTTACTTCAGTGACATTACTGTCAAGTAACAGTAGTCTTACTTGAGGACAATTTTAGGCTATTCTACCCACCTCTGGAGCGGACTACTCTTATGTTTAAGCAACATTTTTGTTCACCAGATCAGCCAGTGTCATATTTGTTGTGCTCGTCTTCTGTATTTTTGCGTTGAGGTGCTGCGGGTCGGGGCCCTGGATGCGGTCCCAAGTCGAACCGCGAAGCACACGTAACATTGGCGACAAGAGCTGACCCGCCAGTACATTTTACATTAATGAGGAAACACGGCTACAATTATCTAATTAGTTTGCTGATGTTAATGTTAAATGTATTAAGCGACGGAGCGGTGTTAAGGATTATGTCACAACACAGAATGAACTAACTTCAAAATCAGAAATGGACAATAAAACAGAAAAAATATTGTACTTAATATTTTCCTGGAGGATGCATTTGGGATTAGCCTTTGAAGTTGGTAATAGTGAAGAATTAAGTGAAAGAGACAATGATTTTGGTCAATTCTTTTCTCGGAGAAGAGTGCTTAAAGAGGAGGATGCTATTTATGTGGGACATCTTGAAGCAGGCATCAGGTGCAGGTGGAGATGGGCCTGGCTCAAGTTGAAGGCCAGAACACAAAAAGCAAACAAATGAGGCAAATTTAATTCTAATCTTAAATTTGTACATCGTGTACTTGAGCGTTGTAAATAAATGTTTTTTTGCTTGAAGAAAATTGAATTGAATGACAATAAGAATGAAAGCAACAAGGAAGGAATTTAGCAAATGACCAATTTTAGGGTGGATTTCTTCCTTGTGGAAAAAACGCAACTGTGTAATGATAAGAATTAAAGCAACATAGAAAAAGAAAGTGTGGAGAATTGTTAACAATGCATTGAATGCATTTTCCTCAGGTGGCTTCGCCTTTGTGTACGAAGCCCAGGATATCAGCAGTGGTAAAGACTATGCTCTCAAGGTAAGAGAAAACGTGACTCCAAGCTCCGATGCATTAATTCTTACTCAATCAGCTTTAAAACGTGAGCAAAACACTTCGGATTTTAATTTTTTTGTTCCAGCGGCTCTTGTCCAACGAGGATGAGAAGAACAAGGAAATAATCCAGGAGGTTTGCTTCATGGTACACCACCGCCACTTTAATTGGACATCTGTCTGCATGAATTTTTTTTATTTTTTAAAAACTTTCCTCAACATGCGAACTTTGTAGAAAAAGCTGTCGGGACATCCCAACGTGGTCCAGTTCTGCTCAGCCGCCTCTATTGGCAAAGAGGAGTCGGACACGGGACAGGCCGAGTTCCTCATCCTTACTGAGCTCTGCAAAGGTAAATTTCTTGTGAGGCCGATTTAGCGCTGAGTCGTAACGTTCTGGTCGGAGTCACCGGTGACGAAATTCTTTTCCGTCTGCACCATCGCTGAACTTTCACCCACTTCCTGTCAGCTCACTCAGCCGTTTTACTATGGCTCCTTTCAAGGCTTTAACGGCATCTCATAAAAAAGAACAAAATATAGTGATGCCTTGACTTGCGAGTTTAATTTGTTCAGTGACCACGCTCGTAATTCAAAAGTCTTATTTCCTTACTGGATTAAATGGAGATCGCATTATTACATTCCAGGCCCACATTGTGCGCCGTCTAATGTGCAGAATTTAACTATCCAGGAGCAGTGTAATATATACAGTGGGTATGGAAAGTTTTCAGACCCCCTTAAATGTTTCACTCTTTGTTATATTTCAGCCATTTCTTAAAATCATTTAAATTCATTTTTTTCCTCCATTAATGTACACACAGCACCCCATATTGACAAAAAAACCCCAACTTAATTGTTGACATTTTTGCCGATTTATTAAAAAAGAAAAACTGAAATCACACAGCCATAAGTATTCAGACACTTTCCTCTGAAGCACCTAGAAGAAGCACCCTTTTGAGCTAATACAGCCATGAGTCTTTTTGGGAATAATGCCGTTTTTCACAACTGGATTTGGGGATTGTCTGCCATTCCTCCTTGAAGATCCTCTCCAGTTCTGTCAGGTTTGATGGTGAATGTTGGTGGACAGCCATTTTCAGGTCTCTCCAGAGATGCTCACTTGGGTTTAAGTCTTTGGGTTCTTCTTTACCTCTCTCACCAAGGCTCTTCTCCCCCGATTCCTCAGTTTGGCCGGACGGCCAGCTCTAGGAAGGGTTCTGGTCGTCCTAAACGTCTTCCATTTAGGGATTATGGAGGCCACTGTGCTCTTAGGAACCTAAAATGCAGCAGAATTTTTTTTGTAACCTTGGCCACATCTGTGCCTTGCCACAATTTTGTTTCTGAGCTCTTCAGGCAGTTTCTTTGACGTCATGATTCTCATTTGCTTTTGACATGCAGTGTGAGCTGCAAGGTCTTATATAGACAGGGGTGTGGCCTTCCTAATCAAGTCCAGTCAAGTAGAGTAAGCATATCATTAACAGTATTTACTCAAGTAGTTTAATTGCAATAAAGTAATTTAATTACAGTAAGTTGGCACCCATTATTTCCGTCATGTAATGTTGATTTGACCTAAACTTGTCAGTGGCCAATCCTTGAATGCCCCCTAGAGGTCATTGGTGTTTTAACTTTTGTCTAAAATGCTAGAGAATAATTAGAGTTGGGACGGGCTACAACATGCCCGCAACCCTTGTGAGGATAAGCTGTACAGAAAATGGATGGATACAGTATACAGTACACAAGTATATATACAATAAATGAACAAGTCATGTAAATAGACGCATTGCTCCATCTTGTGATCGGCCCCAAAATCCTGATCGTGTAAAGCCGAGTCTTATATAGACAGGTGTGTGGCTTTCCGAATCAAGTCCAATCATTATAATCAAACACAGCTGGACTCCAATGAAGGTCTAGAACCATCTTGAAGATGATCAGAAGAAATGGACAGCACCCGAGTTAAATATGAGTGTCACAGCAAAGGGTCTGAATAATTAGGGCTGTGTGATATTTCAGTTTTTTATTTTTAATAAATCAGCAAAAATTTCAACAATTGTTTTTTTTCTGTCAATATGGGGTGCTGTGTGTACATTGAGGAAAAAATGAACTTAAATGATTTGAACAAATGGCTGCAATATAACAAAGAGTGAAAAATTTAAGAGGGTCTGAAAACTTTCCGTACCCACTGTACATACAGCGCGGTGAAAAAGTATTGGCCTCCCTCTCAAATGCTTATATTTTTGCAGTTTCCCCACGTTAATGTTTAAGATCATCAAACAAGTAAATATTAGACAAATTTATCCTAAGTGAATTTGAAATGCTTTTTTAAAATGATTTCATTTATTAAGGGGAAAGTTACCTGTGTGGATAAAGTAATGGCCTCCTAAAGCTAATATCTGGTTGGGCCATCCTCTGCAGCAACAGCTGAAATCAAGTTTTTTTTTTTCTATAATTAGCAATTAGTCTTTTACATCTCTGTGGAGATATTTTAACCTTTTAATATTTTGACCTTTTATTTTTTTTGGAAGACTACTTTTTACTTTTACTTGAGTCACATTATTGTCAAGTAACAGTCCCCTTACATGAGTACAATATTTGTGATCTCACATTTATTCCCAAATATTTAAACCCCTCCATCCGACAAATAAAAACAGGCATTTTTCTGTGTCGCTATATTATGTGTAATCGGCACTAACAGAATTGGGGGGATAACGTCAACGGCCAATTTTCTGTTTTCGGAGGTCATATCAAAGCTGCAAAAATGGTGTAAAGCCACCAATAACATCTGTTATTTTTCCATGTGACTGTATCATATATACAGAACTTGCAGGGAATGGCCGGGTCAAAGTTGACTGGGCAATTTTTCCCCTTCGAAGGTAGTATCAGAGCCACAAAAGAGACAGCAAGGCACTAATTAAAGCTGGTATACAGGTGTCAATGTTTCCGCCTTTGGAGGTAGCATCAAAGCCTCATCTGCGTGTGCAAAAGACTCCTCGACCAAACTTTTTGCCCCGTCTTCTTTCACCCTCAGGCCAGCTGGTGGACTTCCTGCGGCGGGTGGAACAGCGCGCCCCTGTTTCCTGCGATACAGTGCTGAAGATTTTCTACCAGACGTGCCGCGCTGTGCAGCACCTGCACAAACAGAAGCCCCCAGTTATGCACAGAGACCTCAAGGTCAGGCACGCATTTTAGCAATAAAGATATCATGTATACTATATCGTCACTGTCAGGTGGAATCCTTGCATCTGCGAAATTACTACTTTTCAGGAAATTACAAAAAACAAATGCCATCATGCTTGAGTAACCTAACGCGGCATCGTGATGCAATGAATCCGCATACCAACTTACCTTTGAGGCTGGTGCTTCTTTTTTAATTTTAAAATTTTTGACAAAACAGGCTTTCTCAAATGTATCTAACCTAACATTTTGCATTCGTTATTGTCTAAAAAACATCTAGCCTTTCAAGCTTGAGGCAATATAATGCTGCACGGCTCCCACCGTCACAGTCAAGAAGAGGTGGAATTAATACGACTCTTCTCAGACAGTCCAAGTGTCCAAGAGAATTAATAGATTTGTTCTCGAGCCATGTTCAACACTTAAAATTGGTTAATAATATTTAAATATAGCAGACGATGTGGGGACAGACCATTAATGTTGATTTCTAAAAAAATATACAGTTGATCAAGAAAGCGACCCCCAACTCACCACCACAACTTTCTACCACCTGCACACCATTCTCATTATACTTCCAAGCACCGAGGCAAGTTTGGATAAAATTTTAAACTTTTCGAACATTTTCTAGCCTTTTTATGTTTTTTTGCAATCATTTTGTACTGTGTGTTTTAAGGCCATGAAAAAGTACAAAACAATAAATTTGTATGTACTGGCTGATTTTAGGCCACGAAAAAAATTGCTTCAATTAACAGACAATCAACTTTAATTAACAACCCCTCCACCCTATTAATCTGATAAATCGAGGGTGTACTGTACTTTTTCCACATTTTGTTTGTCTAATAGCATAAAATGTCGTTTTTAAACATTTTCACAAAACATTAAAAAACGCAACAAATTCAACAAACAAAAACAGTCCAGTTGTCTCTTGTCAACCTTTGTGGATTACTGAGAGTTGAATTACAATCTACACAAACATAATAAAGAGACATTTTTAGAAAGCACATTATTTCTTTTGTTGGTATAATGTGACAGTAAGTTAAAAATGACCTAGGCAATTATGCTACCGGTATTTGGGTAACGATTTTATTATATCACCTTATTTCAAAATGTATTCTATAAATTTTCCTCCCTTTAAGTTCTACACACAGCGCCCCATAATAACATGAGAAAGTTATTTTTGAAATTTATGCCACTGTATTAAAAATAAAAACTAAAACATGACATTTACATAAGTAGTCATAGTTTTTGCTCAATTCAGCGAATCAATGAATTTTTACACGCTTGCAGAATAAGCAATTGTTGTCATGTAGCCAGTTGGCTCAGCGTTATTGCTCTCTTGCAGATTGAGAACTTGCTGATTAGTAACCAAGGAACCATCAAATTGTGCGACTTTGGCAGCGCCACCACTGTTGCACATTACCCCGACTACAGCTGGTCGGCACAGAAGAGGTCCATGGTGGAGGACGAGGTACGTGTGTTCCTGATGCAAGACAAAGTTTGCTTCTTTGCCATCAACAAAATTTAAAAGGACTTTAGCATTTACACGTGTGTTTTAGGGATGGTGTCAAATGAATAATAATAACAAAAGTAATTAAAATGCATTCGGAGGCTGGCTAGCAAGGGGTAAAGTAGCAGGTGGAACTAAAAGCCCTGACCAAGCAGAAGCGTCCAGAAAAGGCAACAATGCTAGATTGAGGGAAAAAAGATGGGAAAACTGTTATGATAAATTCATCCAATGTAACATATTAAATTAATACATTATTTTACACACACATTTTCGGTGACTAAAAAAATTTAATACTTTTATTTGATTATTTAGTTTTATACAGAATCATTACATATATAAGTATAATTATTGAATGTGGTATGGCATACAAACTAAATTAATTTATATTTAAATTACATTTGAATGCGTTGCAGGTATCAAATTCAAAATGAGAGAATATTTGGCAAAAAAAAAAAAAAAAAATTTATCAGTTTGAAGATTAAATATCTTGTCCTTCCAGTGTATTCAGTTGAATATAAGTCGAAAAGGATTTGCAAATAATTGTATTCTGTTTTTATTTGTTTTCTATCTATCTATCTATCTATCTATCTATCTATCTATCTATCTATCTATCTATCTATCTATTTTCTTTCTTTCTTTCTTTCTTTCTTTGCTTGCATGACTGCATTCGTAGGAGAAATGAATGACATTGACAAACACCAGAGGCTTTTGATTGAATAACCAAGTCCATTCAGTCCAGGATGTTTGTCCGGTTGCCATCATTGACCTCATGAGATGCGTCCCAGAGATTGTGTTTGTAAACCTGTTAACATGTCCATTCATCACGCTAATAACGGCTTTCTACATGTATTATAGAGATTTTATTGGATGATCATGTTCTCTCATGCGACACTGTTACCTACTGGTTAGCAAATCTGCCTCACAGTTCTTAGGGCCCGGGTTCAAATCCGGCCTCGCCTGTGTGGAGTTTGCATGTTCTCCCCATGCCTGCGTGGGTTTTCTCCATGTACTCCGGTTTCCTCTCACATCCCAAAAACATGCATGGTAGGTTGATTGGAGACTCTACATTGCCAGTAGGTGTGAATGTGAGTGTCAATGGTTGTTTGTTTATACATGCCCTGCGATTGGCTGGTGACCAGTTCAGGGTGTACCCCGCCTTTTGCCTGAAGACAGCTGGGATAGGTTCCAGCACGCCCGCGACCGTAGTGAGGATAAGCGGTACGGAAAATGAATGAATGAATCAATCAGAATCATCTTTATTTGCCAAGTATATAAAAAACACACAAGGAATTTGTCTCTGGTAGTTGGAGCCGCTCTAGTGCGACAACAGACAGTCACTTGACAGAGAGTACTTTTGAGACAAAAAAAAACAGTCAACTGAGCAATAAAAGGTGACCATTAATGTGGTAATGTCAGTACTTTTTTTTTTTTTTTTTTTTTTATAAATGTATTTATTTTTGGGGACAATTGTGCAAAAAGATGCAGAGTCCTCTAGCAATTAGAGCAGTTTGAAATGATGAGATGATGATTCTCTAGCATTTTAGACAAAAGTTAAAACACCAATGACCTCTAGGGGGCATTCAAATTTGCTGTTGAAGTGTTTAGATGACGTTACCCACGACGTACTTCCGTTGTGCACAGACTGCAAATAACTTGTGTTGTTTGTCTGATACACTGCAAAATAGTGCCACACCGATGACGTGTTTTTTCACCGACAAGATTGAAAAAACTTTATTGGCCGTCAGATAGTTACAGTACTGCGCAACAAGACACGTGACAAGGCTTAAAATAAACTACCTTTTAGATTTATACGCGATGAAGACGCGGAGTTAAATGTCTTGTGCGTAGCCGATCGATGACGTCATTGATCGGCTCGGCTACTTATGACATGAAAGCCGAGCAGCATAAAATGCAAATTATCGGCCGATACCGATAAGATCGGCGTAAAGTCTATATCAGACCTTACAGCTCACAGTGCATGTCAGACCAACTGAGAATTATGAGGTCAAAGGAACTTCCTGAAGCGCTCAGAGACTGAATTGTGGCAAGCTAGATATACGGATCTCCGTGTTTTTAATTTGCTCAGCGCAATCCCCTATTTCCTTCCTCATCCCAACAATTTTAGCCAAAACTCCTTCAATCTTACCGGAGAAGTCCTGTTTTAAGTCCGTAATAACTTAAAGAACTGGTTTGAGTTGCAGCTCGACCGGGTTAATTACTTCGACACCGGCGTCCGCCGTTACGTTATGCACCGTTGCCGTGGCGCGTGCGGCCAGAGAAAAGTCAATCGTTGTTTGTGTCTCCTTTCTGCCTCAAGTTGCCCTTCTTTGAGATTGTTTTGACATCAGAGTCCTCTCAGTCAAACCAAATGTCACTTTGCATTCATTAATATATAGTGGGGCAAAAATGTATTTAGTCAGCCACCAATTGTGCAAGTTCTCCCACTTAAAAAGATGAGAGAGCCCTATAATTTTCATCGTAGGTATACCTCACCTATGAGAGACAAAATGAGAAAAAAAACATCCCAGGAAATCGCATTGTCTGATTTTTAAAGAATTTATTAGCAAATTATGGTGGAAAATAAGCGTGTATGTGTGTCTCCCCCTATACATATGTACATAGATCACGAGGAACACTACTCCAGCGTACCGGACCCCGGAAATGATCGACCTCTACTCCAACCACCCCATCAATGAGAAGCAAGACATCTGGGTCAGACTGCTGTTTTATCCTCCAATCTTCCTTTTGTCCAGTTAGCTTAGCAAAATGTTAACAAATGCTGATGTTGAAATGGATAACCAATACCCATATTTCACATGCTCATGGAAGCAGCAAAATCTCCAAAGACCCATGACTCAAAATGAGTAGACAGTCACTTATTTCATGCAGAAATCTGATCCGTAACAATAGATCTGACATTTTACCTCCAAAGGTTGATAACTGTGGGGGTGAGTTCGTCTCACCATTCTGTGTTTGTGTCATTTATACAAAACAGTCACATATAAAGATGCCAGCTGTTAATGGTGGCATCCCACGTTTATTGTGGCTCAGGTATGAAATACCAACGCAGAAAATGCCCAGCTGACTCTATCCTCTAATTCCGTTTAGGTGTCGTTTGTACATGTAAAAATTCCACCTTTTATATAATACGGTTATTATACGTTTATTTCGAAATAATACAAGGAGCATAGATAATTTTACACCTGTTCTGTTTCAAGCAGCACCCGTTCGAGGAGGGTTGGAAACAATGAGTCCGAGCCCCGGAACAATGAGTCCGTACAATTTATCATCACGGAATACAGATATAGTAATCCACCGGTATATAACGGTTCTTGTTTCGCGGTCCTGCTATATTGCAGATTTTTATTACAGTTGTTGTACAGTTGTCTCTATCAATATATCATGTGAATAGGCCTGCCACGATAGCCCTTTTTTTTTTTTAACGATATATCTTCCCAAAAACTTGCTCGGTAAATGATAGTATCGTTGATGTGATGATATAATGATATTAGAGCATAATAAAGAATTGTACACGTGTTACAAAATTCTGCCCTGGTAATCAAACATAAGAGCAGAATTATTTAATGTTCTCTCATCTACTAAATGAAAGTAGGGCTGCATTTCACAATACGTGCAAGTAAAAAATAAGAGAAATCTATACATCTTCAAATAAAGTGCTTTAGAAAAATAAAGTTTGAATTTCCCCTTTTCTCTTCAAGGTGCCAAATTGTGACACATCAGCGAAGTCTCAAACAATTTGACATTTTTTAATTTAACAAATCTTAACTGAAATGTTTTGGAGGTTATGTTTGTTCAAAACCTTAGTTTTGTTTCATAATGGCATTTTACATGTATATGCAGTTTTAATTAGAGCTCCCAGTGGGAACTTCCGGACTGAGAAGTACAAACAAAAATAACTCCGCCCATTCCATTTTAAGCTCGATTTGTTCCAAATGTTCTCTTCCCTTGTTGGTAATTTTCTGATCTTTCTCCGTCTTTTAACTCAATGTACACGCGCTCTCTCTCTCCTTGTCTCTGTCTGATCTGCGTGTAGTCAGTGATTTCAATGATTACTGACTGCAGTGCAGATTTGATTGGCTGAAAGGGTGGCAGAACTTGCATGTGATTGGTCGGTACGGTTCATCACTGCCGTAAAGCCTGTAATATGTTGCGGCGCTTAAAATAGAAGCACCCCGTATGTCTTGAATCATAACCTTTCTTTTTTGGCTACGATGTGGCTACATTTGGGACTGCTTCTGGGTCCGGACGCGCCCCCATGGTCTGCCAGTTAGTGACCTCTGTTTTAAACGATGTCGCCAGAATCAATTGAGCCAGAGCAAGCTATTTAGCTCCTTCGCACACTAGCTAGTTAAGTCGCAGGCTAGCAAAACGTAATGCATAGTTAACTTTCCCTAAAACATCCCAGTTGTTTGAGTCTACGGAGCCAAAGTTGTTCCGCCAGTGGCTCGCTGTGTTGTACCACTACAATAAAAATGTATTGTTTCCGTAAAAAAAGTCTTGTGGCCATTGTATTTATACAACAATAACCCGCACTACTCTTCCTCAGATTGGCTAGAACAAGTCAAGACTCGTGCTTTTAGTGGGTAATGCTTCGCTGAAGCACTTTAACAACACACACACACACACACACACACGTAGGTAAGCAATGCTGTGCG